>NW_026270150.1:0-381 GCF_000697945.3 Frankliniella occidentalis | reverse complement strand
CTCTCTCTCTCTCTCTCTCTCTCTCTCTCTCTCTCTCCCCGTGCGTGTGTGCGTGTGTTTGTGAATATGTCCGTGTGTGAGTGTGCCAAATTTCCATTTCAACGCACTCTCCCGAGAGCTGCTTTGTTGAAAGGGGCAGTCTGGTGTCCGGAAATGGGTGAGGATGTCAACGAGATTCTCGTGCTGTCCAGTCCGGACTTGGGGCGGGGCGGGGCAGGGGCCCCCCATGCAAGCACGGGGACCGTCCGACCCGGGGCCCGACCCGGGCGTGGCGTGACGTGGCAGGGCGAGGCGAGGCGAGGCGAGGCGGGGCGGGGCGCGGCGGGGGGGGGGGAGCCCTCTCCGGACGCCCCCGCCCCACCACCACTGTGATTTCCCACG
>NW_026270149.1:0-2959 GCF_000697945.3 Frankliniella occidentalis | reverse complement strand
GGGGGAGGGAAGATAAAGAAACGTCCTTATACTCTTGTACAATATGGGTGGGGCAGTACAGGAAAAGGAAGCACGAAAAACAGCCCTCCTCGCAGGGTGACCAGCGCCTGCGAATTGAGGGATAGGCAAGCCCGCTCTACACATGAGCGACCAGAAGCCGAGTTTGCCTACCCATACGGCGGTCTCCAGCCCAGCTGGTTGCAAAGAGGGCGAACGCCTGCGGATTGCAGATAGGCAAGCCCGCTCTACACAGGAGTGACCAGTAGCCGAGGTTGCCTACCTATACGGCGGTCTCCAGCCCGGTTGGTGGCCAAGAGGGCGAACGCCTGCAGATTGCAGATGGGCAAGCCCGCTCTACACAGTAGTCACCAGTAGCCGAGGTTGCCTACCTATACGGCGGTCTCCAGGCCGGTTGGTGGCCAAGAGGGCGAACGCCTGCTTTTCGCAGACAGGCAAGCCCGCTCTACACAGGAGCGACGAGAAGCCGAGTTTGCCTACCCATACGGCGGTCTCCAGCCCGGTAGGTTGGTAGCCAAGAGGGAGAACGCCTGCGGATTCCCGATAGGCAAGCCCGCCCTACACAAGTGTGATCTGTAGCCGAGGGTGCCTGGCGGGTCAGTCAGCGGCCGGATACTCCAGACGATTGAAGGACGCCGTCGCGTAGAAAAAAAGACAGGGGCGATTACGTCACCGGCGCCGAGCCGGAGGCGAGGACGTGGGCGCGCGAGGGGTGACGACGACGCCGCGGGCCGTGGCCGCTCAAACGGCCGCCATAACGCAGACCTCCCAGGACGGGGGAGGTGTATTATCTCAATCTGCTGCATAAAGAAGCGTCCATAAAACGGAATTTATAGGCCGGCGTGTACTAGTGGCCACACAGTTATCCCTCTCAAATCCGAACGGCGCTGCCCGCGCGTCTCACCGCCCCGGCGTGGCCTGGCGCGGCGGGGAAGCTCCACCGCCGGAACACACAGCGAAGTAGACGCAGTCGTCCGCGTCGTGACGCACGCTACACGAGTGACAGGACGTGACGGGACGTGACATACAGCGCTTTCCGTCGCGGCGGTGATGTGACGTGACTTCCTACACATAGCCGCGTATTTACTGCTCCACCTGCCAGCCCCTCTTGACTTTAAAACGGCAGGGACAGGGAAGCAGGTTATGCAAATTTTGGGGAGACAAAACTTGCTGATATATTGTATTATAAACAATAATTTCGGGAAAAATTGATTAAAATATTATTTTTTTTTTGATAAAGGATTTTGTTACGAAGAGTACAACCACTATGCTGGTAGAGGAAAAATTAATCTTGGGTCACAATTGAATCATGAAACGTTTTACAGGGGGTGCGTATGCGTATAGACCACGGCACAGCGACAAGTGTGAGCCAGTGTTCACGGGCTTCGAGCGGCAAATAAGTGTCCAAACGATACACGGAGGTTATCGCGCCCCCTTAGCCCAGCAGGGATAGCACGGGACCTCCAAGCCCTCGTCCCCCAACCAACACGATCCCCAAACTCTGCCAAGCCAAGCAGCCCGTAGCCACATCGTGGACATTCTGCAACGCGTCCCCTACAGGAAGGGGGAGGGGTGCGAGTTGTTGTTCTCTTTGGCTGTGACCACGGTGGCGGTGGCCTGACAGACGACGGACACCAGAG
Organism: Frankliniella occidentalis; assembly: GCF_000697945.3. Lineage (NCBI taxonomy): Eukaryota > Metazoa > Arthropoda > Insecta > Thysanoptera > Thripidae > Frankliniella > Frankliniella occidentalis. The sequence goes on along the minus strand of NW_026270149.1, from coordinate 1,301 downwards.
TCGAGGGTGACCTTGGGGTTCTGTAGCAGCGAGAGGAATTCGTCTGGTCAGTACGATCTCACTCTTCCTACTCCTCTGGGAGGCCGAGCAGGTACTGAAACTGGGTCGGCTGATCGAGAACCACGGAAGGCCACAGGCAGAGAGCGAGGCTAAATGTATACATCAGTCAGAACGACGAGGTGAAGAAAGGAACACAAGCGGGCAGATAATAAGCACAAAATCGCGTTTCTTCGCGGGTTGTAGATATACAAAACACCTCCATTTTACTTCTGAAGCCGCAAAACGGCTGCTGTGTAAACCAGGGAAAGAGGGAGAGAGCAAATAGGAGAGAGCGAGAAGAGTGCGGGGGAAGGGAGAGAGCGAGCGGGAGAGACAGAGTTTGGTAGAACGCGGACGGCAAAGAGAAAATGGGAGACTGCGAGAGCTTGGGGACAGTGAGAGAGAGAGAGCAACAAAGTGGGAAAGAGAGAAAGGTGATACTACAATGTTATCGGCAATACGAGCGCATTTGACACGAGCCATTACACTACCTATACAGCTGGGCGTCGGCTGATGAGCATGGGATGGAGCCCGCGGAGCAGAAGGGGAAAAGGGCGTCGAGGGCAAGAATTGAGTGGGGCGGGGTGAGGGGGAGGCGGGATATATAGGAGACAAGACAGTGCCATGGAGTAAGAGATTTTAGAGAGATGGAGGGAGATGTGCAGTGACTATAATCTGCCTCATTCATCGCGACGCCCCGCTGGAGAGCGAACCTAGGTTAGGTTAGGTGAGGTTAGGTTAGGTGAGGTTAGGTTCGCCTTCGGAGAGAAATCCTCGCACTGCACCCTTGCAGTCTGCGGACTTTATGATGTGGCCAAAAGAGCCGCGAAAAACGCCGATTTGCGCCGGGCCCGACATCGGAGCAGCTGACTGTATAGAGAGCGTCACGCAATAAACGGCATTTACTATGGATATTGGCCTGCACCTCAACAGTACTATCAACATTACTCTCTCTCTCTCTCTCTCTCTCTCTCTCTCTCTCTCTCCCTCCCACCGCCCTTCCTCCTCAGGTAATATGCGGCTTGAATTGGCGCGGCCGTCCGCCGTGTTGGCAAGCGCCCTGCTCAGAAATCTCGGGCCGGCTCACAGCTCGGGCCGTTCAGGCCTCATCCGGGCGGCGTCAGTAATCGCCTCCAGGGGCGAAGTGCCTGGCCGTCCCCAATCTGCCTCCGCCACGCTGCCGGCGCTGCACCCGACCCGAAGGCGCCGGTCGAGCTGGGCAAATATAATCTACAGCTGGGCTGTAGGAGGTAGAGACGGGG
>NW_026270148.1:5764-6339 GCF_000697945.3 Frankliniella occidentalis | reverse complement strand
GGAACGTGATAGCCCTGCAGGGAGTTCCACGCAATGGTTGTTACCGTAAACTTGCTTCAACTTTTCCCAAGCTAACTTCGCCTTATCATTGCCTTCCACATTCCACAAAATCGGTTGAAGGAAAGCTGCAATATTCAATGCAATCTTGAAAAAGGCGCGCTCCTGCTTCTCAGCATTAGCTTCAGCCGACTCAACACATGCCCACAATCCATCGTTCACAAGAATCCCTTGCATTATGAACTTCTAGCTTTCATAGTTAGATGATCCCTGCAGTTTCTGAGATGAACGATGAGCCCACAACGTAGCTATTATTCTGGGGTGGAGGCGGTTGATCATCGCCGCCTGTGTTGCACAGTGGTTTGAAGGTTAGACTCACTCGATCAGCTGATGACTTAACCTTCTTCTTTCACGTGTAGTCTTCACTTAGTTAGCTGGTTCCCATAACCTGTTTGAAATGATTGAAGCTTTGAGGAGCGGGGATAAAATACTAGGCAGGTGTAAGGTGCTGACAGTTGTGAGAAAGATTTATTGGTGGCATCAGAATTTATAACATTGTGGTTACGACATGATAGTAG
>NW_026270148.1:0-679 GCF_000697945.3 Frankliniella occidentalis | reverse complement strand
GGTTCCTCCGATTGGATATCTGGCATAGTAATTTCATTAGCGTCACAAATATCAGGTGTTGGCTCATGTGGAACAGTGACAGGAAAGCGACGCATCCGAGCAACAAAGGCTGATCAAAAAGTGGTCGCTGAACAACGGCGGATCAGAAAGCGGTCGCTGAACAACGATGGATCTGCTTTTTGCTGATCTCTGCATACTTGCCTTTGGAGGACTATTACTCTCCTTAGAGATGTCGCATCGTGTTGGGTGTTGTCTCTGTTTATTCACGAGATGATGACAATTAAAATGATGTTTTACTGAAAACGATACAACGTCTCCGCGATGAGTGAGAGGCCTTCAAAGTCAAATACGCCGAGATCAGCAAAAAGCAGATCCGTCGTTGTTCAGCGACCGTTTTCTGATCCGTCGTTGTTCAGCGACCGCTTTCTGATCCGTCATTGTTCAGCGACCGCTTTTTGATCCGCCTTTGTTGCACGGATGCGTCGAAAGTTCACTCCACTGGTGGATGGTTTCTCTGTGAGAAGAGCATCTCGGTCCAGGGAGAGAAGTGGGTGTGTTGTAGATATTGAGGAGGCTTGTGCCTGGTCTGAAGGTGGGTTTATCACACCGACAACAGGAAATAGTGTTTTATCAAACACCACACTCCTCTCTGAAAATATTTTTCCTGGCTCTGCAGGGT
>NW_026270147.1:7789-9819 GCF_000697945.3 Frankliniella occidentalis | reverse complement strand
TTAACTTATAAGTTATTGATCACGAATTCCACCGTGTGTGCCGTTTTTAAATGTGGAGTGTCCCCCATTGGTGCCATGCTGGTAGCCTGGGTGGGGTGGGCATCCCACCTGGGCGTCCCACCTAGGCGCATCTCCTTGTTCCACCTTGGCGCCCCATCTAGGCGTCCCTCTACCGGTTGCCTCTGGTGCCCTGCTGGTGGCCTGGGCGTCCCTCCTGGGTGCCTCTGGTGCCCTGCCGGTGGCCTGGGCGTCCATCCTGGGTGCCTCTGGTGCCCTGCCGGTGGCCCTGGTGTCCCCCCTGGTGGGTGGCTCGGCCCGAGGCTCGGCCAGCTCGCTGTGCTCGCGATGATGACGGTCTGCTCCTAATGCGGCCCGACCCGCCGCCCTGCCGCATTACTCTGGGCGGGCCTCGCGGTGCAGCCGGGACCGTTTAGAGGGGGTCGGCTGCACAACCATCACCGCCAGAGAAAGACAGAGCGAGAAGGGGGAGAGGGGGGCGTCTCCGGCACCACTTTTGCACTCGCTCTTGTTGCACCTTCTGCTGCGACAACCGGCTGACCGCATTCAATGAATCAGCTCGCTGCCACAGCTTTGTGCCGCAGTTCTGCCGTGACGTCCTCCTGAACCGCTTGGATCTCTCGAGTCATCCTGACCTTTATTTCCTACCAAATCCCTCTCCTCCGCGCTCTCCGTCGTGGCGTCCCTTGCTCGGTGGTCCTTATCACGAACGACGGGTCTTTGGACCGTCCCTGACAACAGTTTTCCCTCGAGATTTTTTTCCCCCTCCTTTTTCTCTTTTTATTTTTCGGTGGCTTCTCTCGCTCGCGGTGATTAAAGCCCCCACTCACTCCCCTGCTGGCGTTGCCGTTGACTTTGTTCCTGGTAATCTGATTTGGCCGGCGCGAGAGATCTCGGCCGCTATGGCGCCGTGATGAAGCGGTCGAGCAGCGGCTTCAATTAAAAAACCCCTGCTCCTGCTCTCTCAGCGCACGGTCCGCACGCGCCGAGGCCTATTTGTATCTGCGGCCGGCCGGAGCGACACCCGCCGCGCATCCCCGGCGCGCGCGGCTCGAACTGGGTCATGGAGCGCTGGGACAGGCTGGAGCAGACATGCAAATGCTCAACTTCTCTCTCGGAGCGCCCGCGCGCGCGCGCGCGCTCTCTCGGTATCTGACGCAATGCGTGCGCAGCGGGCGGCCCCCAAGTTTTCTTATCTCCGGTACGTACGGGGTGGGATCGAGCGCGCGCGGGGGGCAAGTCCAGTCCGCGGCCAAGTATACAAGTTATTACCTCATGGAAATGCTCAGGCTGCGGGATGTGTATGCGGCGCTCAACCCCCAGCGCGCGCGCATGCGCACTCGCGCACCTACCTCCCCGCCCCCCTGCCGCGCGCACGTTTTTGTCCGGAGCTGACGGACAAGCTCTTTGTTTTCATTTTGCGCCCCTCTCTCTCTTTTGTTTGCGCGCGCGCTGCTGGGGCGACAGGCGGAAGTGGCACTGGCGGATGACAGTATAAGAAGGGCTGCCTGCGTTTGTTCAGGCGCGCCACGCGTCTTGCACGTGGAGTAATGCGCGCCCATCTCACTTGTGTTCGCGCCGCCGGGGGGCCGAGCTCGACCGGGCTCCGCTTCGCTCTGCGCCGCTCTGCGCCGCTCTGCTTCGCTTTTGCGCTCGCGCGGCGCTCGCTTTGCAAATTGCCCCACGATTTACCGACGTGTCGTCGTCGTCGTCGCCGTGGTGTCGCTGTCGGAACTTTTGTCATCCCTGCCAAATTGCTTGCGCGATGCGGCCGGTCATTTTGTTGGGCGGGTAGAGTGCGGCCGGCTGCGGCTGACTCTCCGCCGCCCACAGCGCCGTGTGTCTAATTATTGCAAGACGCACGGTGTCCCTCCATTCACTCACAGGCCATGCAATGTCGGCGCGCGCAGCAAGCTCAAACAACCATTTTAATAGAAATCAAGTTTAAACACTCGGTTAGAATATCTAGAATTGTCGCCAATCCTTGTGTGGGTGGCGCCCCCCCCCCCCCC
>NW_026270147.1:0-4476 GCF_000697945.3 Frankliniella occidentalis | reverse complement strand
GGGGGGGGGCTCTCGGGCCTTGTTTCCGCCAACATTGAATTATGGGGTTGGCGGTGGCTGCATCGATTCGGCGGAGCCCTGCTGCCGGGCGTGGTGTGGCGGGGTCTGGCCAGTGTTGGCAGCAGCAGCCTAGGCCCCTCGGGCGCGCACAAGTGTGCACTAAAGGCACTTCATTAATAAACATGTGTTTTCTGTTTCGCCAGGTGAGTATACCGGCCGCCGTTCCAGACCCGAGTGCAGTGGCACAAGTGAGTATCATCGTGGCATGCTCGCATGGCATGCGCATGAGAAAGGCCTGGCTGCTGCACGACGGAGAGGCGCGCGCGTGTGTCTTTGTGAAACAACGCACTTATACTGTATATATGGCCGTGTTGGCACTTCTGTCATTTCGCTATCCCTCAGAGTAAAATGAAAAGAACGGAACGGCGTTTCAAAGAAGAGCGAGCCTTTGTCGGCGAATCGTGCATGCCGTGTGCACGCATGCTGCTGTGCACTTGCGTTATTGCCACACGGGGAGGAGGTTGGGAGGTTTTTGTCACGCTGTAATACGTGCATGACACACTGCTCGTGTGATTTACCGAACGGACGCCCTCCGCGGGGGGGGGGGGGGAGTATGCGCTAAATGCAGCGCGCTCCTCCCGCCACCACCGTCGCGACGCTCGTCGCCAGGAGCATTAGCCCGATTACCAATCGAAGTAGCCTCGACACGACGCCACTGCAGGGGTTGCGCCAGCCCCGCCGCGCCCCGCAGCGCCCCACCTCCCCGGCGCCCCCTGCCTGCACTGCGCCGGGTGCATAGACCTCCCCTCCTCCTCCTCCTCCTCGATGCAGGAGGTGGGCCGCCCGCCCGGACCGGGGCCGCCTTTGGAGCTGCCATTATAACCCGACCACTTGCTCGGCGGGGTGGACCGCGCCATGCGCACGGCCCGCACGGCCCGGGTGACCCTGCCGCACTGCACTTACCGCACCAGCGCGCATTGGCCGGGCGGGCGCTAACAGCTGTGGCGCCCCTCCGTCGCTATCGCCCCCCCCCCCCTCTCGCTCTCTCTCTCTCCCGGTCCTCATTGTGGTCGACAGTGCGGACAGCGAATTTTTAATTCTCATTGTATGAAAAGGGCGCAGGTTGGCGGCGCGGGCGCCCTCTGAGTGCCGCGGGGCGGGGTGGGGTGGTCGGATGGAAGCTAAGTGAGCCAAGCACGGAGGCGGACCGGCCGAGGCCTGCGCCGCTGCGGGCGCCAAAGATAGTTGGTGGGGGGGGGACTTTAGGTGAGCAGGCTAAGGCTAAAAGCTTGTGGGGCTGTCGCGCACATTGTAAGGCCAGCTCGGCATTAATCTCGAGATAATATGCAAATGCGGCTGTAGCAAATGCGTGCGTTTAATACTTTCCTCGGCAAAGTAAAAGGGGGGCGGGGGGCACGGGGCACGGCGATATGGGCAAAGAAAAGTTCAAGCTCGAGGGTCACACGTGTGATTATGCCTGCGGTTGGCGTGCGCGGCCCCCGAGGCCTCCTGCTGGTCCCCCTGCCGCCGGCTCGCCCTGGCCCCGCTGGCCTGGCCGCGGCGCGGCGCTAGATTTGCCGATTTGCCCAGTCCCGCACGAGCTGCAGGGGCTGCAGAGCCGCCTGCCTCACGATTTACCTCGACGTGCCCGGGACTTAATTACACGCTGCGAAGTGTATGCGCGGCGTGGTGTTTTGCACGCACGCGACTTTCCTACTGCAAAACACACTGCGAGCACGGGGAGCTAGGAGGGCACACATGATCGCTCCATTCCTGAACGGTGGACCTATGTCAGTGACGGGGCAGGAGTGTCGTGGTAGGTGACCCTAAAGGGGCATGACTCCGCGTGTAAGTTCCACCCTTGTATCCGTATTGCACACACAAGCCATGTTCTGCGCGCTGAGCAGGACGCACCCCCTTAGGGATGACGACTGAAAAAGCATACCAGCGAGGCTGCGCAAGAAACGTCCTCGGGGTGGGTCTGGTGGCGGCGCCTCACAGTGGGCCCCTCTCCTCCCCCCCAAGCAGATTGAGACCGTCTGGCTGCTAGTTCGTCACGCCGCTCCATCAATCCTCGCCAGCATCGCTCTGTCGGGAGAGATGTGGTATAGAGAGTGCTACGTTCTGCGCCGCGGCAGCAGCAGCAGTCCGTCATGTGTTTGGTTTGGCCGACCGTTATCAGGCCGAGTCATCGCTCAGGACGCCCCGCCCCGCCACTCTCTTCGACCGACGGACCGCTCCATTTTTCAAGTTTGGCGCCCGTATGGTGCGCGCGGAGAACGGGTAGCAGCCTGGACCGGAAGTAAGGGGTGATTGCGCTTTAGGGGGGTGGGAAGGGTTTGCCTCGGCGAGCGGCAGCCTCTCGGCGGCGACTTTGGCTACTACAGTTGTGCCGCCGCGGCGACAACTCGGCTGGGGTGGGGCCTGGGCGCGGTGGGGTCGTTTGCGATGAAATCTGAAAATGTTACTGCCGCTGAGGTCGTTGTTCCGTTCCCCGTCTTCCCTCCTCCCCCTGCCGCCCGACTCGCCCCTTACACACGCAAAGCCCTTAAAAGTTTGTCCAAGTGTTGTAGCGCGGGCCGCCGGGCCAGCCTCTGCCGGCCGCTGTTTGTTGTCCCGTGGAGGAGGAGGGTGTCCGCAAGGAGGCCATCCTCCCCGAGTGGCTGGTCTGGTCGGCCGGCTGCCGCTTCCTCATTGTGGGACCGGTGGGACGGAAATATACGCGCGGGTAGATTTATGCCTGGCGCCCTCCCTTTGAGGGTGCTCTGGGAGGCGCTCGGGGAGGTGCCCGGGGAGGTGCCCGGGGACGTGCCCGGGCCCATCGCGCGCTGTATCGTTGGCGGAGTTACCTGCCCGTCGCGCCGCACGTCATCCTTGTTCACGACCGGCCCCTCCTCCTCCCCCAAAACCCTCGCGTCACTCTCCTCGGTTACCGCGCGCACCCCCCGGGCCGGGTTGGTCGGCGGTCTAGAATGTGTCAAAGTGTCCCTTTCCCTTCCTGCTCGCTTTGTTCGTCGCTGCTCACGGTCTGTTTTTAGCCACCCCCTGCCTCCCTTGCTTCCCCCCGTCTCGTCCCGCGTGGTCACTCACTCGCTCGGTCCAGAGCGCCCCCCAGCCCGACTGTTTTTGGACGCGTTTGGTTTGGCCCGCGCGGTGGCGTGACGGCGGAACACATGCCGAAGGCGCGGCGGCTGTCGGCCGCGTCACATTCGATTGAAGGGGCTGTGCTGGGCCCGCTCCCCCGCCTGCTCCGCCCGCTTCACCTCGAGACAGCCCGGGTGATATACCTTGTGGACGGAATGAACTACGCCGCTCCGCTCCCCCTCCCCCTCCCCCTCCCCCTCCGGGCAGGTGCTGCCGGTGCTCCGCCGAGGCGCCGCTAAACCCCCACGGGCTGCGCGGCCACCTGAGAGATGTGGGGGGCGGAATTGTTTTTCTGTTATGTATTTTTCTCTCCCCGTTCCGCCGCTGCTCGCAGCCCGTGTCCCGTGTGTGACGCTGTGACGCCTTTTGCCGTGGATTGGCGACGGCGACGGCTCGTCGAGGTGGCGTTGTCTGCTTGTCTGCTCGGCGCTCGCCGCTGTCGAGCAAAGAGCTTTTCCCTGTCGGGCCAATAATTCGCGTTCTCTTTTTCCGTGACATTTTGAGGACAGTCGACAGCGAGAGGGAGCCGCCGGGGGGAGGGTCGGCGGAGAGCTGCGGAAGTGGAAGTACTTCGGCACTGCTGAACTCCAGTGCCGTCGGTGGCTGCGGCAGCTGCTTCTGCTGCGGCTGCTGCTGCAGCATCTTTGCCGACATTTACAACCCCCGCTGTGCTCTGGTTGCCTCGGCAGGTCCGCCCCGCCCCGCCCGGGGGCCTCGCCTCGGGGAAACTTTGGCCTACAGCGCTTTCCAATTCGCATGTGCGCGTTATTTACGGTGGGGGTGGGGCGGGGCGGAGGGGAGGCAGTGACAGGGTGTTCCGCTGCGCGGTGGGGGAGGATCGTTACGTTGTCCCTTTCTATCGCTGTTCCTGCCCCCCGCCGCCCCCGCCCCCGGGACGGCCCCGTGCCAGGAGGAGAGGAGCAGCCCTCGACCGACCCGACCCACCCGGCCCCCGTCCTTTCATCTGCTTTTGGCGCCAAATCCGAAACACGGCGCGCGCGCTCGGCTTTTCCGCGCCTCGCGTGGCACATCGATAGGCGTCTGGCGTGAGCCGTCTGTCTGGCGTGGGAGGCGCGGGGCTGTGAGCGACCAAGCGGACCGGCTCACGTCACGCGGTAGCGAGCGGGAGGGAGTGAGCAAAGAGGGAGTGAGCAAAGAGGGAGTGAGCGAGCGAGAGGGAGGGAGGGGGTGAGCGAGCAAGGGTTGCGCAGCGAGGCAGAAACAGACGCGGGGCGCTAATGCTTTGAACACTGTTATTCGTAATTCATTAGGGCGGGCGGGCACAATGCGACCCCGTCATTAGCTTTGGTTTGCCCCCCCCCCCCTCCCTCC
>NW_026270146.1:7675-8922 GCF_000697945.3 Frankliniella occidentalis | reverse complement strand
CCCCGCCACGCCCCACCACTCCCCGCCACGCCCCACTTTCCCATCGAGGTCCATCAATATAGCTTCCCGCGGCGGGGAGTGCAGCTGCAGCGGCAAGGTATTTCGGTGGCGGCTCGCGCGGTGCTTACACGAAGCAGCGGCGGCCGCGGGTGGGAGTGGGAGGGAAGGACCAGGACCTGCCCCTCCCCCCTCTCTCTCCTACTCAGCGGTCGGGCGCCGGGCGGGCGCGAGGGCTCAACCGAGTCCATTCAGAGGGTGGCGCGAGCTCGACGGCGTCCACGTGACAACGCCACGTGGTGTGCCTTAGGCGTGCCTCCCCGGGCGCTGGCGGGGCAGGACGGGACGAAGTGGAGACCACGTGACTCCGTGACTCCGACCGACCGCACCATATACCCACCGTGTCCATGTATAAGCCCAGAGCAGACAGCAGCTAGGATGGCAAATGGCACCACCTCTCTGTGCCGTGCTAGAATTGAACAGACACCGTAGAGGCAGTAGGCAGTCACAGTAATCATATACTTACACTCGGCAACCAAAGTAGAAAAATTGGTTTGACTGCTGCGATGGTGCATCAAACCAGGTGGCACCTGAAATGCGCTCCGAGCTCCCGAGGCCTTCCCGCTTACCGGCCACCTCGGGCCTCCTCCTCGGCCGCCCTCCTCGGCGGCCTGGTCGGCCAGGACTGTCGTAATGCATGTGTTATTTATTCCTGCCGCCCTTCGCTCTGGTTTATTCATTGCACGCGGCCCGTGAGAGTGTGTGTGTGTGTGTGTATGTGTGTGTGTGTGTGTGTGACACGACGGCGCGACGCCGCCACCATTAGGGGGCAGTCCATAAATCTATGCGGAACGTCTCGTCGTCTCGTAGACTCTCTCTCTCTCTTTCTCTCAAGTGGTAAGGTAAGACGCGCTGCGGGCTACGCGAGGGAGTAGGCCGCCTTACAGTAGTACTACATTCATGAACTTGGTTGGCGCGGGGGCGGTAGGGGTAGGGGCGTCTGCCTCATCTGGCCGTTGCTCTGCTGCTGCTAAGTCGTCGCAAGCGGCGGCGCGCGCGAGGAAGGCGCGTCGCGCTGAGAAATTACTAAATGACACCTCTCTTGTCCTCACGGAGAGGGTCCGATACTCCTGCTGCTCCTCGCCGTCCTAATTGCCGCGACATCCTCGCGACAACAGAGGCGCGCGGCGGCCCATTAAGCGGCGACAAGTGTTTGTGCGGCGCCGTTAAGCGGGGCTGGGCGGAGCGGG
>NW_026270146.1:0-4200 GCF_000697945.3 Frankliniella occidentalis | reverse complement strand
AAAAGATTACGAAAAGTTTATTTTAAAAAATCTTAAAAGAAAAGATAGAACAGAAAAATCGATATATGCTTGTTTTAAAGGACCCCTCGCACAAACACACGCATGAGGCAGGCAGCGCCCGCGAGGGAGGCAACCCATCGCACATGGCTGGCGGCGCGGTCACCTTACCTGGCAGGAGTCTTTGCCTCCCTCCACGTAGCCGGCGCAGATCTGGCTCTCGATGACGGGCGAGTAGTCTTCCTCCTCCATGTACATGTCGTTGCACTTCTTGGCGTCGATGATGGGAAGGTCGACGGCCTGCAGGTTGTCTGGTATCGGCGCAGCCTACGGCACGACGTATAGGAGGGTGAGACTAAAGGCGAGACTCTCAACGACAATGAGCTCAAACCGACCGCGGAACGAGCACCAAGAGGTTCTTACTTTCGAGTCGACCGTGCGGCCCCAGCCGCTCGCCACGCACAGGGTGCCCTCGGGCAGCTCGTTCTCCTGCAGCTGGACGGGCCAGATGCCGGCGTCCAGCGGCAGAGCCTCGGCGAGCTGTAAAGTGTAAAAACCATTATTGACGTGTGACGTGTACTTATCAGAACCCGCGCAGTCACGTGACCTGGATTCGAATCCGCACTGACGGATGGCAAAGCCTCCACCTGCGCTTATCGCATCTCTCCATCGCCAAGGTCACGCGGGAGACGCCGCACCCGAGCCTCCTCCTCCACCACCTCCACACCATCACCAAACCACCACTTTCCCTCAAGGCGCCAGTTTGGTCATCAATTATTGGGAGTGCTTCGCGCGGTCGACTCTCCTCGCGCGCGGTGGTGGCGGCGTAAGCACAGTGCTGCGTGCACTACTGAAGTGCGGGGCGTGCGGGGTGGGGGGTCCTCCCCGCCAACGCTGCTGCTATGAGGAGATTAGCCGAGGATCGCCATTAGGGCCCCACCGGGGCGCTCTTCAATACGCGCCCCCCCTGCCCTCCCCCCCCCCTCGCTTCCTATCGCGGAGGTGCTTCCCGTGTCGCCCACGGCTGCCGCGCCAAAACTAGAGACGGCGAACGTTACGTTACGACTTGGACTGATACGGGCATGGCTGCGTCTTCTAGAGCTGTGGCGGTGACTCACAAAGAGCAGCGCGATGTCGTACTCCTGGTACACGTTGCCGTAGTCGGGGTGGACCAGCGCGTCCAGGACGTACGCGGTGGCGCCGGGCTGGCTCTGCAGGATGGAGCCCGCCATCACGGACATGGCCCGGATGAACTCCGGGGAGCGCCTGTGCGGGCAGAGGAGTATGAGCAACGCTGGGCGGCGGGTTGGGTCTGGACACACCCCGAGGGGTACTTCACAAGAGTAAAATCAGAGTACACCCGCAAAAAAAAATTACACACAAAAAAAAAACAACAGAAAAATAAGAAGAAAAGGGAAAACAACTCTGGAAAAATCAAGGAAAACAGAAAAAAAACTGTGTACTCTTGAATTAACAGTGAAGTACCCCTGAACTCATCCCCGAGGATGCCGACGACAAGCGCGATGCTCTTACTGGTACACGCAGTGGGCGGCCGTGACTACCGTGGTGGCGTTGAGGACGGCCCCGCCGCAGAAGTGGGACTCGGTCCCCGACCTAACCGACACCTGAAACAGAAAAAGGAAGCAGCGAGGGCGAGCGTTATAGTCGCGTCCGGCAGGAGGGTCAACTGGCGTGTCACTGACGCCGTCGAGTGGTCTCACCTGCCAGGGGAACTCCCCCGGCTTCGCGTCGCGGCCGCCGACGATCCTGGGCCCGGTGGCCGTCACGTTCGTCCCCTTCGTCACGCTCGTCACGTTTACATTGTGTGGCTTGACGGTTGCCGATGATGCGACTGAAACATATAGGAAAGCATGAATCAAGATGACATAGTCGCGCAAACTTTCATCATAACAGCTATTTGGGAAGCAATGAACTATGCCCTGCTTGAACGTCAGAACGAAAAGCATAGAGCACTCACACCCCTGGGGGTTATCAAAATAAGCATCGGCCGACCGGCCGACCGACCGACCGTCCGGCCGACCGACGTGTTCCAAAACGTGTTTAAAGTGGGTGACACACACATTTTCGGAAAGGGGGAAGTGTGGGGATCATTATTCTGTAACAAACTTTGAGATGCGCCGTTTATAACGCCCGTGAGACGCACTAGGATAAAGTGACAAAGGATTGCGATCAACTGTAAATGCCCGCGGCGCTACTTGAACTGTCGTTTCTAATCTTGGTGTAAAGTGCTGACCCAAAAATTTGCAAATTTGTTACGTTTCAACATGAGAAACGGCAGTTTTAGAAGCGCCACGGACATTTACAGTTGCTCGCAATACTTTGTCACTTTATTCTAGTGCGTCTCACGGGCGTTATAAGCGGTGCGTCTCAATGTTTGTTACAGAATAATGATCCCCACACTTCCCCCTTTCTGAAAATGCGCGTGTCACTCACTTTAAATACGTTTTGGAAAATCGGCCGGTCGGCCGGTCGGCCGGTCGGTCGGTCGGCCGGTCGGCCGGTCGGCCGATGCTAATTTTGATAACCCCCAGTCAAACTTTCACGGCGAATGAACGCATCGCGTTTTCAAGATGAAGATAGACTTGGTCAGCACTGAAACTCGTGTTTTGCTCTGATTTGGCTTCGCGCCGTGACGCACGGCCTTGAGATATAGTCAAGGTGTGGGACGGGGACGGTCATGATGACGCGAATGCTCGGCTTTGGACGACGCCTCGGCGCGCGCCACGCCCCAGCAGCAGGGCGTGAGAGGGCGTGCCGCCGGAGAGCCTGCCGCGGCGCCGTCGGGAGTCGCGTGCAAGTCGGTCGATGTGGAGCTCGTCGATGCAGGGGTGACCCGGGCGGGGGACGACGGGAGGAGGGCCGGGGTGACCTGCTGCATCGACTCCACGATGCCCTTCATCTCTTCCAGTTTGCGAGTCACGGAGCTCTGCCGCGATCGGAGGTGTTCGGAAACGAGAATAATACTCGGGTAGTACTTTCGGATGACACCCACCGACGGCACCATATAAACAACACAACGGGCGAGGAGACCACGACCAACGCGACTCGCCCATGGGTGCACGATCGGGTGCAATCTCAAGCTGCCCCCACGATGAACATCCCACGAGTTGGCGCGAGAGGGAGCATTGGGCGTCAAACGTCCTCTTATTTGCCTGAAGTTCCCGCACTTATTTGGGCGCACCGGGCGGGCCGCCGTCTTCACACGGCTGCCTGGCAGGTTGGCCTACCCAGCGCCTGGCAGGCGCTATCGTTAGGATCACCTCGTGCGTCGTTCGATGAGGGGCATCTTTAGCAAGCAAACTCTTCTGAAAAAACGGGGCACTCTTTAAAAAATACTCGTATGGCAAACACCAGCCCGTCATCCGACTCGAAACGACATCTAAATGATTTTATATGGTAGGCTTAATAGAAAAAAATAACACTTTGACACCCGATTTGGGAGTCACGTATTGGATCAAAAAAAGGTAGTCGCGAGCCCTCCTCCGTCGCGTATGCTTTCGTGCTCCGTCATCGTACATAAAACCCTCATAAAGTAAACCGAGTGAACGAGCAGGGGATCACTCGCGACCTACGATAAGGAACCTGCCAAAGTCTGTGGGGATTCTTAGCAGAAGAAAGCTTCGAAATAAGTTGAGGAGGGCTTTTCGCGCGTCACTTCGCCGCGGAGCAGAGAACGACGAGAACGAGCGCCCTCGGCACGCCTACGCCACGCATGGCATATGCGGCTATTTTTGTTGACAGAACCCCCTACGGCCGCGGCAGTCCTGGGGACCAGGGATGGTGGGGGAGAGGGAGGGGGGCTGACGGCATCCTGGCGGCGCTTGCATCCGATCCGCACGGGGCGAGGCAGTGGCAGGGCAGCCCCGCGATGCTCGGCCGGCGCCGTGGCACCCGCGCGGCCGCGAGGCCGCAGTGCGCATCTGACAGCTGACCGGACCGCGACTGTCACCACTGAGCGGCAGAGGGCGAGACGCGGGGAAAGGGAGCCGCGAAGCAGAGAGTGTGCCTTATAAAGAGCAGCAAGTGGGTGTCATTTTCGCAGACGATCACTTGGTAAGCTACGCGGAACTAGGGTGGAGTGGTAGAGAGGAGGGGGGGGGGGCTTCTCTGGGGAATGACACAACATATGAGTCATCGTCAGTCATTGCGGTGTTTCGGGTAAACGGCGTCCTCCAGGCGGGG
>NW_026270145.1:3264-4712 GCF_000697945.3 Frankliniella occidentalis | reverse complement strand
CAGTTACGTTTAAATATAGACTTATTACACCTTAAAAGAACCGCAATGAATCAACTTTGAATGAAATAGAGATCTTTTTCTAAATTTAATTCGCATTTCGATTTAAAACTAAAAATAGCTGCTTTTTGACGGACTTTTCCAGTTTCAATCCTGTATCACCTTATGGGAGCTGATTGCGTCTCAAAAATTTGACCTGAGTTCTGAGAACCAAAGATTTTAGGCCTGGGCATGGGGCATAGTGAAACCACCCGGGTGGAAGGATCTTTAGTTAGACTGTAGTTTGGACTGTAGTGTTCAAACTGCAGTCTTCAAACTGCAGTTGCAGAGGAGAAAAAAAAAAGAGAAGTGAGTATAGTTAATACATTAGTTTGGCAATTGAGTTTTCAGATATTTTATTATGCTACTTTTTCTGTAGTTTTCCACACCAGTTTCGTACTGCAGTTTTGAGACAATTTTGAGACCAATTTGCTATCGAGTTTCCGACAATAGTATGAAGTTGTCCTGAAAGTTGTATTTGCATCTGCATTGCAACTGACACATTAACTGTAATTCTGACGCCAGTCCTGCAGATAACAAGTGACTCCGAGAGCGACGACGAGAGCGTTACGTCCTGGTTGACCCTCGACGAGACCGGTAGCAGCAGCCCGGGGAGCAGCAGCGGCGAGAGCGTGATCCCGCCCACACCGGAGCTTCCGCCCGCCGTCCCGCTGCCGCCCCCAGACACCGCCGGCCCGTCCTGGGCGCAGAGCCCCGTCTCGCAGGTGAAGATGTCCTGGTTTAGGCCCGGCGCCCCGCCATGCGACTCCTGTAGGTATAGGGGGAGGAGCACCCGAGGGAGCCCCCAATCCGAATACAGCCAATTGATGTATTGCGTTGTCTGTACTTGCAGCTCCTGACGCAGCCTCGCCGCCAGCCCCCCGTCGGTGCCCGAGGCCAGTAGTGCAGGACTTGCTGTCGAGCCCAACGCCCCACTCTCCAGCACTCGACGACCCGGACCCGTGGGGCTGCCAGGCATGCAGCTCCCCGGGCACACTCTGTCCGCTTTGCGAGACCTGGGCCCTGGAGGAGGTCCGGGCGGAGAGGGCCTTCAGCAACCTGCAGGACCAGGAGGCCGAGGAGGAGCGCCTCGACCGGCAAGCACTTGAGACCACCTTCTGGCAGGGGCGTCAGTCAGAGAACGCCGAGGCCGCGGAACACGACGGGCACCTCAACGAGGAGGCCTGCGAGTCGCATCACAAGGCCCAACTGGAAAGCCCATAGATCGGACCCGTTGAGCAATTGTGCAGCAGAGTCTGAATAAAGTTGGTGATGGTCAAAAGTAAAGCTGCATTATTATCCCCGCATCCCGTAGTGTAGGAGCAAGGGAGGCAGACCGCCGCCAAGCCGCGGGCGAGAGACAGCCGGTACGCTGAGGACGCAGCCCAGCTGTGAGGGGAGGCGGGCGGGGG
>NW_026270145.1:0-1304 GCF_000697945.3 Frankliniella occidentalis | reverse complement strand
GGAGGGGGGGGGAGGGGTCCAGCCGGCCGCAGTGACAAGCTGCAGACGCATCAGCGGCAGTTCGCAACGGTGCGCAGTGAAGAACGGACAGTCCACTCCCAGTCTTCATCAGCGACCAGAGAGATGAACAACCGCTGGAGGATGGTGGTGCCTGCAGGAGGAGCGCAAGGGAAAGGTAAGTGCCACCTACCGTGCCAGACCAGGGAAGGACAAAAGATTAACGCCCTGTCCGCACAGGTCCCAACAACGTCGACGACGCAGCGCCCACAGAGGCCGGCGTGCAGCTTGAGGTGGAAGAGGCGCCCGGCGTGTGGAGGGCCATAGACACCGACCCAGGCCCGGCTCACGTCGCTCGGTGTCCCAACGCAAGAACTACTGCGCCGATCAGCACCGCGCCACGTGGTGAGTGTTGTTTACGCAGATGAAAGATCCCGCCAGCCCGATCTAACCTGTACTCGCTCCCGATGATGCAGGTCCCGTCGGCAGATCCGGAGGGTCGGCGCCGTTCCAAGGGGGCGTGGCGCAGGGGAACAACCTGGCCGTCGCCGAGTTTGCCAACCTGGGGTCAGCAGGGCCGTCAGCTCCCGCCGCCGGTCCGCCACACGCCCCGCCGCGACGCGCCGCGGACCTGGACCTGGCCACCAGGGAGGCCTTGGGCGTCGCCGCCGCCGCAGCCGCCGGCGACCCGCGCCCCGCCGCCGGGCCCGTCGACCAGACAGACGCGACCTGTATCCGAAAGGGCTGGTCCAGAGCGCGGCTAGAATGGGAGTGCCGCAACCGTTGGAGGTGGTTCAGCGATCCCGGGGCGCCCAACGCCGACGAGGAGGGTTGGGACCTCGGCCCCAACGGTGAGCCGCTGGCCGAAGAGGAGGAAGAGGTGCCCCCGGCCGGCGCCGTCTCGCCGCCCGAAAATGCCCTGACTCGCGCCCTGCGCCTGAACTTGAGGGCATTGGAGCTGGCTCTGCAGCGCCGGCTGCAGGAGGAAGCAGGCCCCCACGCCCCCTATGCGCGTCGCATCAGTAGGCCAGTGATCTCGGTGGTGGTTGTTAAGGAAGCAATAAAGGAAGTTGCCCCATCTATCTATCATTCGAAACCTGTAACAGACCTGTAGAGCTGGGAGGTGACAAAGGATGGGGGTGCATTAGCAGAAGGGGCGCAAAGCAAGGCGTAAGCAAGCAGGGAGGGAACATGAGCATGCCTAGCGGGCCCTCCTAGGACCTACACGTTCGGGGTTTAGCGGAAGCGGGACCAGTGCACTGCCATGCCTTACATACTATGGACAGCCCCTGCCCCCCCCCCCCCCC
>NW_026270144.1:5851-6490 GCF_000697945.3 Frankliniella occidentalis | reverse complement strand
TCCTCTATGAATGTATGCAACAAGTGAAGGACAGACCACGGCGCCGACACAGTACCTTGCGACCCCGACCGGATAGGCAACCCGCCCACACGCCTGCATGAGCTACAGTATAGATACAGAACTGCGGGGTAAATCAGGCTCCTGGTATAAGTTAATGGAAATTTGCCTGCTCATATACGGCTTTAATTTTGCCTGGGTGGTTCTCAAAGGCGATTTTATGACCCGTTTGCTCCATCTCTCTCTCCCTTGCCTAGTACTCGTTCTTCCATCTGCGAATTTGTGTTGTACCCGGCCCGGACCAGGGGACTCACTACGAGGGGACCATCCCCCCGCCCCATGTCCGTTCCCAAACAGTCCCCCACAACCACCCCCTCACCCTCTCCCACCCTTTCATTCACCCACCTTCTCAACCATCCTCTCAACCACCAATCCCTGATCCCCATCCCCTTCCATCAACCTCTAGCCCTCAACCTCCAAACTCCAACCCCCAACCAGCGCTCTCATCTCTCAAGATGCGGGGGGTGGTGTGGAGTTGCGAATAAATCCTTTTATTTTGATTCAAAAACAGTTCAGATCTTTCTCACTGAGCCGTTCTTGTCAGTTTATTTCAATTTTTCAATTTGACTCATTCACCTAACA
>NW_026270144.1:0-1416 GCF_000697945.3 Frankliniella occidentalis | reverse complement strand
CGTGTTCTGCCTGCGGGCGTCGTCGTTGTCGTTGGCGTAGGGTAAACCTACCAAACATGGATCATTTTTCAGAAAACCGTGGTTTTGGGGTGGATAAAAGTGTGATGAGCATGATTTTTTTTCATGGTTGTGTAGTTTGAACCTTTTGGAATGATATTCCGTTGGAATGAACTTTCTACCTCCAATACTTTAGGAGCTACAGGGAATCCCCATGACCGCGAATTTTGATCCATGTTTGGAGGGGGGTACCCTAACATGGATCACCGAGCTAGAGTATTCCTCTTTACATATGTGATAAACAACAGTATTAGGGGAAGGCAACTTTTTTTGTTTTATCCCAAAACAACCCCTTCCTCTTTTTAGGGGTTGTGATCCATGTTTGGGTCAGCGTCCAAACATGGATCAAAACTTCGGCATGTTTGGATACGTTGTTTAGGCTCGTCTGTCGACGAAATTAATAGTTTCTTATACCAACGTGTTCCTCTGACTATTCTGCTCACGAAATTATAACTTGCTCCCACTCATTTGCATCTTCGGGGCGGATATAGGGCCTGGAAAAGTGGCATTTCATTTAACTAGAAATTCCGTCTTTTTCTATATATCCTGACTAACCACGTGATATTGACACTCTGATTCGTTTTAGAAAGGTTCCTTGAAACCTGTTCGATATATTGAAGACATACGTTATTCAAATTGTTGTATTTTTTCGCTCCGTCACAGGACACTAAGGGCGGTAGGAGTGGAGAGGGTCCTAATATGTGCGACGGGTTGCCTACCTGATCTTCTCGTAAGGCGCAATGGAAGATGTCAATGCTTGCAAAAATGTTCCTATTGGGATTTTGTGGTGCTTTTTTGCATTAATTCCTTTAGTTTGGTCATATTTTGCCGTGTGCATAGTGACGTAACGCACGTACAATTTCTAATGACTGATATTGAGGCGCAAACTAAAGAAATTGTTTGAGGAGGGTTCAAATTCTATGCTTTTACCCCTACCCGCGATTTAAAAATACTCACGGTAAAGGTTCAAAATCTTCAGAGTCGTCAAGGGTATACCTTAAAACGTCTTCTCATCGAGCACCAAGTGATTCCACCGGTTAGTTTTCTTACAAACAAGAAGTAAGTAGAACCATGTATGTCGCCTTGTCTTTTGGCGCGCTATGACGAGGTCTGGTGTGCAGACTGTTTTTCGGCGCGCACCAGTGGGAAGGAGAGCGAGCAGACAATAAATTGCCACATACAAATTTTGTTGCATATATAGTCCTCTACCTGAGGAACTTTCAAATTTTCAAATCGGTCGACCCAATCAGAAGTTAGAACCCACCAAACAGAAATGATCCATGTTAGGTACCTGATCCATGTTAGGTAGGTTTACCCTACCAAACGCGAAATTTTGAATGAAAGTGCCGCTGGGCATGC
>NW_026270143.1:4001-6048 GCF_000697945.3 Frankliniella occidentalis | reverse complement strand
CCTGCTTCCGGTTGTGGTACATGAATGTGTGAAAAACCACTAGTGAGGAAATTTTCATTTGAATTTAAAACCTGTGAAATTTTGTCCAGAAGAACGCGTCCTGTCATATTGTCTGTTCTCCTCAATGCGCACCATATTGGTTTGTTTGCCACATCTTCACCTCTCACCTCCACTATGCACTGGTCGGCATCTCGGGCGTTCACTGCCTCTCTCTGTCTGTCAAATAGGGTATAAACAAATCCGCACAGTGTTCGTATAGATTTTCTGTCGTCCCTATGTTTTTGATGACGAAAACCTCCTCTCTGAAGTCCATTTTGAACCGCGCCAGGTGTCGTGTGGTTGACTCTATGATCTCGATGGTGGGTGGTTGCTCCTCCTCCCCCGCATGTGCACGTTTGCGCCGGGGCGGGGAAGGCTCTGGCGTCTCGGATGTTGCGGGTGAATCTTGACAGTGGGGAGAAGGTGGTGGCTCAGGCACGGCGGCAAGTTCAGCCTGACGCCGGGTGACAGCACCCCCGACCATGTGACGTGCCAGATTTTAAAAGGTGTGAATGAGAGGGTTAACCTGCCCCGTCCCCCTCATGATGTCCAGTGTAGCCCTGTATCCTGCCTCCATGAAGGGCAAGATGCGGTCGTCGTCCGGCACTTCATCTTGTTGTGGAAGTATGTTTAAGAGTGTGTTAAACGCCTCGGAAAGTGTCCTCCCAGTGGGGAAGACTCCCCCGTCCCACTCGTCCAAAATGTCTGTGATCTCCATGGTGTCTGAGGTGCCCCAGAGGCCGGGGCGAGTTTAAATAACGTCTCTCTAGGGCGCCCCTTCTCAACGGGCGGTCTCGCGGCGCAGCGAGACGGGCAAGGCGCTCGCGAAGCTTCCTCCCCACACTGTTAGTCCGGTGGTAGGATAAATCCGAGGAGTGGGTCGGATTTTCATGTGGGTTGGGATTTTTCCTACCTTTTCCTCTGATTCTCAAAAGCAGAGGAAAACGTCATACTTTTTCCGACGACAACCTCGGTTAATGTCCATGCCCAGAAGCCGAGGACAACGTCATACTTTTTCCGACGACAACCTCGGTTAATGTCCATGCCCAGAAGCCGAGGAAAACGTCATACTTTTTCCGACGACAACTTCGGTTAATGTCCAAGCCCACAACGTAGGAAATTAACCGTGCGATATGCTCGGAAAATGCCTACGGTGTGCTCGGCAAGTGTACGGGCCACAGCACGGAATTATCCCTCCCCATTGCATGTGAATATCGGGCGACAACGTCGGTTAATGTCCATGCCCACACCGTCGGAAATAACCCGTGCGATATTCTCGGAAAATTGTTCACAGTGTGCTCGGCATGTGTACGGACCCCAGCACGGAATTACCCTGCACTGCATGGGAATATCCGGGCGAGGGGAGGGGATTGTGTCGAGGGGAGGGGAGGGGTGCGAGGCGCGGCGACCCGAGCAGGAAATTCCATGCCCGGCTGCCGGCTGCCTGATGTGTGCCTCTTTCCTGGGCTTCCTTTACACTTAGTGCTATAAAGTTGTGGTGTGAAGACCTGCCTCAGTTTCTCCGTCGTTCTATCTCTCGAAAACATCCCTGGCGAAAACGGTAACTCTGGTTTCACGAGCCCTCCAGCACGTGCAAGCGACGCCTTCGGCGACCCGAAGCGACTTCGGGCGACCCGAACGAGTAGGCTGCAAACCCCTCGGTGCGTAAGTGCTGCGCCTCTCGGCCGGCTCGGCTCGGCCCCTAGGCTCGGCCCGGCTCGACTCCAGCCGGCTCCGGGGCCGGCTCGGCTCGCGCCCGGGCCAGCCGGTGGTCGCTTCTGAAAACTGGACCGGCTGCTCTCCCTCGCACCGCCGGGAAAGTAGCGGGAGACAAGGACGGAGATAGTGCAGCACTGCGTAAGTGACCTTCCCCCACTCGCACCTTTTAGCCAATAGCCACCCGGGATGACGGCCGCCTGCAGGCTTACGGCCGCTCCCCTAGCCGGCCGTCGCTTGCACGTGTTGGCAAGGAGGGTCAGGAGCATCCGAGCTTGCTTCAGCTAAATTG
>NW_026270143.1:0-3365 GCF_000697945.3 Frankliniella occidentalis | reverse complement strand
TTGTGGGTCGGGAAAAACCGACCCAACCAGGGTCGTGGATGCATACTAGCATAGGGTCGGATTTTTCCTACCACCGGACCTACCACCACCCCACACCGGATGGGCGGACGCGCGGCGCGGGGCGGCGGTGCGGGGCCAGCGGGCGCGGCGGGGCCCGACGTACGGCCCCGGGAGCGGAGGGCGCGGGGCGGCGGGCACGGCGGGCGCGACGGGTCCTCGGCCGATTAGGGTGAGCGGTAGGGTGGTATCTCATCCGACAGTCCGATCAGGATGAGGGGCAGGGCGGCTACCCCCCCCAAAAATCACGAAGTGTCGCATCCGGCGGTCCAGTGAGGGTGAGGGGCAGGGCGGCTACCCCCTCCGAAAATCACGGCGGCTGTTCGGGTGCCGGTGGGGGCTCTCCCACCATCTATCACTATCGAACGCCTGTCGCAGTTTGGTATATAACCGAGGGACCGCTGCTCAGGCCTCACATTTTGACTCTGGAACTTTACACATCCACACTTAAAAATGAGCGGAAAAGAAACCAAGAAACGTGGCCCTAAGCGAGTCATGCCCTACACCCCTAAAGCGCCCCAAATCGAAGAGATTCGGGGTGACGCACTGGACCAATATTTTACACAGCAAACTGAGGCCACGGACGTGTTAGCAAAGATCTTGGAGGATTCTGGGATAACTTCCTTCCCCGACACAGATCAACCAGACGTCGAGAATAATGTTGAACCTCCCACCGATATGAGTGCACCTGTTCATCTCACTAACAGGCGTGTTATACCGCTCACGATTCCTTCACTGATTAATAACTCAAAATCACTCATTCTGGGTGTGGACCTCATCACCAAACAAACGTGTGCTTTCTTTGCCGATCACAGGCCCATTTTTTCGAACACCTTGCGTGTTTCCCTCGATGAGCTTTACCTGCTCATGGAGGACGACATTTTTAATCGCATCCAATCCATGACGTTGGGCAAGGAAAACACATTGCCTTTCAATGTCGGTGGATTGGAGATCTCACAGTACACTGCGAAACACGGAGGGAAGTCTGTGAAAATCATGCGACGTGGGATGGGATATAATTTATTTTTCTGTGCCTCGTCAACATGGAACAAATTTGGTCATCTCAGAGATCTGATCAAAATGGCCTCAGTCAAGCTGTCTCAAAGCGCATCGTACATAGGACATTACCTAGAGCAGTATATCCAGGAAGTGACTACTTGCATTGAAGAAAAAAAATTTGAAACCCCAACTTTGTCAATCTTGGTGAGATGAATGTGCATTTAGAAAAGGCGATGGAGAAACGCCATCTGGACTATGTATGCTCAAGACCCTATTATAAGTGATTGTCTAGACATTTCCTGCTTGAGAGGAACTTAGGGCGTATCATTTCCTGTTTATTAAAGATAAAGTTTTTGAACGACTTGTGTCTCAATAGTGTCTATGGTTCTGTTTTAGTACTCACTGTATATATGGTTGATGTTGGTGTAATTTCAAGTTTCATATGTTATGAACACCAACGATAAAAATGTTTATAATAAAACATTTCTCTTTTTTCTGCAAACCATCCAACCCATCAACGAAATTAGGCGTGAGAAATAAGACAATCAATGAAACTAGTAATTAAATTTATTGTAAACACTAAAACTAAAAACACTACATTTTTTTGAAAACTAAAAAACACTTCATTTATTTAAAGACTTCAAACACGCCCAAACTCTAAACTATGCAAAAAAACAACACTAAACTAACTAACACTACGCTAACACTAAAACTAAAATCACTACACTACTCAAATTCCTCCGCCACTTTCAATAGTTCTTTATATTCACTCCAACTTTTGGGCTCCGGCCCTGGCGGGGTCGGGAGCAGCCCCGTGCTCCCGACCCTCCTCGCGGGCGCTGTTGTTGTGGGCGCCTGCCCCGCGTCGCGCTGGCGTGGGGCGGCCGCCATACCGCACCCACTAGATCTTGCAGTAGGTCCCCGCGCCCTGGGCGATATGAGTTGCACCTGCCTCGCAGGGGGCTCGCTGTAGTTCGGGTGCGGGGGGGCTACGGGAGCAGCGGCGGCGACAGGCCGTGGGGTGGAGGGGCCAGTGGAGGGCCTGGCGCCGACTGGCCGAAGGGTGGAAGCGGCGGAGGGCCTGGTGGCGACTGCCCGAAGAGTGAAGGCGGCGGAGGGCCTGGCGCCGACTGCCCGAAGGGTAGAGGCGGCGGAGGGCCTGGCGGAGGGGCCGGCGGCGCGACCTGTCGTCTGAGCGCGGGGAGGGGTGGGCCGTCCGCACCCTCGACCCCCCGCAATCGACCAAGCCCTGGCGGTCCATAACCGCCAGCCTGAGCCTCTTCACGGGCGGCTCCTGCGCCGCCTCCACAGGCTTTGCCAGCTCCTCGGGCACGGCGGCGCGGCGTCGCTTGCACGGGCCCCCCATGGGGCTCACCAATTGGTGTCCCTTAAAAGACAAAAGAAAAGGTTTTAGTACTTCACACCAAAATTCAAATTAAAAATCCGTACCAGGGAAACCTTACTTTTATCTCCGCGCGCCTTGGCCCCAGGCGCGCCGCATCATCGCTCCCCGCCACCCGACAAACCAGAGGGGGGGGAGCTGTCGCCGGTGCACAGGCTGCAACGCCTGACCCCGCGCGCGGGACGGTAAGGTCTAGGGCCGCTGTACCGTCACGCTGCTGCAATGATCAACATCATCTCAATATAAAACCGATTTGAGTTAGCAAAGAAAACCTCGCCTGGTTTCAAGTTATACGTACCACGGGGTAAACAAGGCGCCACCGCGCCGCATCGCACCCCAGCCATCGTCCTCCGCCGGCCCCTCCGGACAAGTCCTAGAGAAATACAATTGATCACGCATTACGTTTCACTACTTACAGCCCCGAAATCGGAGGGGGGGCGGGGCGCTTACACACACACACACACACACATCCACATGTCCTGATGAGACACGTGGTGTGCCCGCTTCGTCAGATGCGCACGTGCTTTCGGACAATGTACACTCTCACGCACTCTCGCACGGCATCTCACATGGATAAGGTGTATACTCACCAGAAGGTGGGTAGTCCGTCTGGCTGCCGGCGTCTATCTTCACCGGCGAAGACGAAGAGGACGACGAGGACGACGAGGATGACGAGGACGACGACGACGACGACGAGGAGGAGCTGCTGCTGCTGCTTGCGCCGGACATCTTGGCGGTAAACTGGAGCTTCGGACCGGCCAATCGAGCGCACTAGGGCAAGGGGGCAGGGGGAGAGGGAGAGGGACGCGGTGTTTGTCTCTAAATGGAAAACGCAAATTTAGCACAAATGTGCATCTTTCACATCCACGGAAGGCAAGCGGCAGGGGGAGGAGATGAGGGGGGGGGG
>NW_026270142.1:3112-4464 GCF_000697945.3 Frankliniella occidentalis | reverse complement strand
CCCGCCCCGCCCCGCCACACCCCGCCCCGCCACACCCCGCCACACCCCGCCACGCCCTGCCACGCCACGCCCCGACACGCTCTGCTTTCTGGTTGGATTACGCGCCTGATGTGTCACACTGGGCGCAGGGTGTTGGCGGGGCGGGGCCGGTCGCGATCTCATCAGCTGTTGCCGCCGCCGCCGCCGCCGAGGATCGAATGCCGATGCCATTTTGGCGTCGAGGGGCGTGCAGGCTGCCTCCCTCCTCCACACTGTAAGAAAAAAGTTGTCCGGAAAATAATAGTGGCTTAACTTTGCACAACCATGCGCCGTACTCATTGATTTTGGTTGTCACTCTCATTTTATACACTGTGGGACTGCCGAAAAATCCGTAATGAATGACATAGTTGGTAAAAGTTGGCTATAATGTTCTATTTTGTGACATTGTACAAACAAGCCGACGGGGTGGCTATAGTGTCAAAAGGTGTGCAACCAGCAACCCTATCTTGTCGCCCTCTGGTCGGCCTGCCTCGCCTTCCTGCAACACGCGACCCGTTTTTCGCCCCGTTTTGTCAATGTTTGGACGTTTTCTGTATGACGCGTCGGCATTGTGTCCGTCACGGCCGTCGGCGCGTCCTTTCATCGGCCTGGCCTGGCGCTGCTGCTGCGCCTGCGGTGCGCCGCCGGTGCCCGCCCCGCCGAGCCCCACCACTCCGCGCCCCACCAGAGAGGGCCCCGGTGTCAAGCCGTACTTAACATACTTACAGCCCGGGCCGCCGCCGGTACCGTTCAGTGTGTCCGGACCGGAGGTGTCCGCCTGGAGAGCCCTCCGCTGCTGGAGATCCCGGACCAAGCCGCCGCCGGCTGGAGAAGCTAGCTGGGGGACAATTGTCCAGGATGTAAGAGAAGGGGACTCGGACTGCGTTTGTCCAGCATCCAGCCCCGAGGCCCGCGCCAGAGTATAGTACTTTTCTGGAGAAACGTCGTCTCGAGGGTCTTGGGCGGTCTGGAGAAGTGACTGGTGAGGAGGAGGAGGATGAGGAGGGAGGTTGGCTGTTGCTGCGGAGGAGA
The DNA here is from genome assembly GCF_000697945.3 of Frankliniella occidentalis. Taxonomy (NCBI): domain Eukaryota; kingdom Metazoa; phylum Arthropoda; class Insecta; order Thysanoptera; family Thripidae; genus Frankliniella; species Frankliniella occidentalis. Next base: position 3,414 of record NW_026270142.1, on the reverse strand, counting down.
AGGTTGACCAGCTCGGCTCGGGCCCCCGCATGCGCTGCAAGCAAGAGCTAAACGCTGTGGTTGCGCCTAATGGCTGCGGGTGACCTGGACTCGAGGTCCTGCTGGAGTCTCTTCAGCCTGGAGACCTATAAGCCGGCCTCCCCAGCGCGCGCGTCTCGCGGCCGCAAACGCCACAACTGGAACTAGGACCGATGGGGGCTTAACGGGACGGACAAATGACATGCGAACCGTCTTGTTTGTTATTGGAGGGGCAGACCGCAATCGGCTTGCAGCCGTGTGGCCTTCCGCGCCGCCCCCCCCCC
>NW_026270142.1:0-3062 GCF_000697945.3 Frankliniella occidentalis | reverse complement strand
CGACCACCGCCTCCGCACGCTGATTGTCTTTTCTAATAGAACCGGCGGGCGGGGAGCGACTGGAGCATCCAAGCACCACCAGGCTGAGTTGAAAAAAAAATGTAAATTTACAGGGTTCAAATTTCTTTGTATTAGATTCCTTGCAAATTTTTAGAGCCTTTTTTGTGAACGGTTGTTAAATATGATAATAGACCTACAAGCAGAAACCCTACATTTTTTTTAAACCACCAAGCATTTTTTTGTGTCAGGTTATCCCTTTCTTGTATTGCTCTGTAAAACTGCAACCGTACTGTGTATTTAGAAGTTTTCTATACCAGAGCTATGGAATTGCCGGTGAGAGTTTTTAAAATGATTATTCTGCGGTGTAGGAGGAAAGGGGAGAGGGGCCCGGGCAGTGCGGCGTGGCTGGCGACGGGCTGGACCGTCCGGTTGTGCGTCCAGCAGCAAGCGGGGCGTTCCAATTTGAACGCTGGAATTGGGTGGCAGCTAGGCTCGGCGCGGCGTGGCGCGGCGCGGTGAGGGTGTGGGTATGCATGCTGATCATGATCTAGTGACCGGGAGTCTAGCAGTTACCGGCCGCTCGCCGGGGGGAGGAGGGCGGGATCGGGTTACTGCGAGCAGCACCTCCAACACCACCACCGGTAGGAGGCGTGCAGCCGCTAGCCATACACACCCACACACGCAAGCAGGGCAGACGCAAAGTATTATTTATGTATTTGCCGTGTAGAGCAGGGCTTGCGGGCGTAGTAGATGTAGTAGGAGAAGATGGTTGACGCTTTGCAGAGTGTGTGCTCTTTTCGTGTAGTTGGTTAAGGAAGGCTGTGCGGCAAAGCAGCGTGCTTGCCTACTCGCACGGGGTCATGTGTAGGCTCGGCAGACTGCATATGAGCCCAGCACACATCCGCACACGCATTCACAATGTGTTTGCGTGTGTGTGTGTGTGCTTCCTCTGTAATATTCAACGCGGGCGCCCAGCACCAGCACCCCGTCGTCGTCCTGTATGTGCTTAGGGTGCGTATGGGTGCCCCTCCTCGTGTGTGTGTGTGTGTGTGTGTGTGTGCTGGTTGGTTTTACTACCGGACGCACGCACACACACACTGCGGCCGTGCTTAGCGCGCGCGCGCGCGCGGACAATGTGCTGCGGCGTGGCCCTGCGTGGCGTTTAGTGTTTAGCAGCAGTAGTAGTAGGGCGGCGCGCGGCGCGGGGCCAGAGCCACAGAAAGTCGCAGAAAGGCACCCGCAGCAGCAGCAGAGCGGCATCAGAAAACGGAAAGGGGAGGGGGCAGAGGATGGGGAGTATGGTTCCGGCTGGGCCGGCCGGCTGTGTTTACGACTCTGCGGGGACGCATTCTGCAGTCCGACCGACTCGCGAATCTTCTTCTTCTCCTCCTCCTCCATCTGCTCTTCCTCTTTCTTCTCGTTTTCCTCGGTGCGCGCGCCCTTTTTCCTATTCTTCCTCTTCCCCGTCCTCCTCTGACACACCGCGAACCTACATTCCCACTGTTGCCGCTGAAAGTGGAATTTCTGCCGCTACGCCGCCGCATCATGGCGCCTTTGAGAGAACTCTTTGGAACAGTCACCCAGTTTACTTTGGCACGCCCATAACAACATCCAGGACGGGGACAGGGGCTGTGGCTGTCTTAGTAGGGCGAGGAGGAGGAGAAGGATGAAATGGACGTGGACGTGGAAGAGGACGAGGTGGAGGACGACATGGAGGACGAGGACGTGGAGGAGGACGACATGGAGGACGAAGACGTGGAGGAGGACGACGAAGACGTGGAGGAGGTAAGGAGTAGTAGTAGTAGTTGGAGGTGGTGGAGGACGAGTAAGACGGTGTGGAGGAGGAGCAGGAGGAGGAGGAGGAGGAACTTATCGTCGGCGGCAGGTGCGCGGCCAGCGCAGCTGATAGCGCTGCTAAGGAGGATGGAGAGGGGTCTGGGCCGGCATAGCGCACGGACGGGCGGCCAGCAAGGGCTCGTAAAACGAAAGGAGAGAGAGAGAGAACGAGAAAGGTGGAACCCCTTCCTTCTAGCAAGGGCGTCGGGCCGGGCAGCGCTCGAGTATGAAAATTTTACGCCGAGCAATTACGAGGCGCAACGTGTATAGTGTAGTATTTCTGGAGATGTAAACCCCTCCTCTGCGGAGCCAAAGGGGGAAAGGCAAGGCAAAGGCGGGGCGCTGCGAGCGGTACTGACTCACACATGCAGCGCAGACATACACAGTGACATTGACCCTCAGCAGCTTTCTCGCAAGATTCAAGTCATAATTTTCACCGTCGTCTTGAAAAGTTTTCTTTTTCTTCCTTTGCTTTGTCCTGCATTTCGGAAACAAAAGCGCGGCGCTGCGCGCGCTGCCAGTATTTGCTGCTATCTTGGTCTCCAGACGACGACGTGTAGTATCCGGCCTGCTGTGTCGTCGTCGTCGTGGTCCTGTCCTGCTGCGGCGGCGGCGCGCGCCCTCGTCGTGCGGCATGAAGTAATGCGTCTACTGCGCGAGGAGCAGGAGGCCTGGGTGTGTCGCGCTGCTGGGGCGGCGGCGGCGTGGCGCGGCGTAGTGTATCATGCGTTGGATGCTCTGCTCGCGCTGCGCGTCCGCCGCTTTGGTTTACGGCCGCCAATTATCTTTTATGCGCATCACATGCAAAATAGCAAGAGCAAACAAAAGTTGATGGCCGAGCGAGCCAAAGCCGTCCGTCCGTCCCGCGTCCCGTCCCCGGCTCCTTTGGGGGTCCTGATTCTGACTCCTCCTTATCCTCGCGTGCGGGGCGCCTCGTGTTGTTGTCCGGGCCGAGGTTGATGGGTGCTCTACAAACAATTAAGTCGATTATTGGTAATTAAGTGACTGGAAATTTATTAAAAACTATAGACGTGTGGAGGAGGGGATAACAATGAGGTACGCACTTTTGTGAAAATGTGTCCAACGTACTGTTCGAAGAAAATTAAGGAAAAGTCAGAGGCGAGGACTCAAAATTGTAATTATTTCAGTGTTCCGAAATGTACTATGTGATTAGGGTCGCTGTCAAACTTTTGTGTGCAATCAGTGTGTGTCGGGGGAGGGGGGGG
>NW_026270141.1:0-391 GCF_000697945.3 Frankliniella occidentalis | reverse complement strand
GGGGGGGGGAGGGGGAGGAGTGTAATCAAGCTGCACACCAGCACGGCGTTCCGGCACTCACGGCGGCAGCTTCGGCAGCCCAGAGCGGCGTGCCAGGCGGGCCAGGGCTCGACCCGTCACCACAAAACGCTGGGATTGACATTACCTCCAGGCATTGTTCGACGTAGCGGGGCGAGGCGTGGCGGGGCGTGGCGGGGCGTGGCGTGGCGGGGCGTGGTGGGGGTTGAAACGCAGGAGCCCATTACGCGAGACGCATCCGCCGCACGCCACCACCGCGCACAGTGCTACCGAGCCGATGTAGAGTGAAAGCGGTTAGTTTTCGTTCGACATGTCGTGACATCTGTTGCGTCCCACTAAATGGTGTGTGTGTGTGTGTGTGTGTGTGTGTGTG
>NW_026270140.1:6215-6572 GCF_000697945.3 Frankliniella occidentalis | reverse complement strand
GCCCGGCCGCCCTCCCCTCCTTGGGGTAATTAAAGCGAGGCGGCACGCCAGCAGGTTATTTGATTTTGGCCGCGAAAATATTGTGACGGGTTAGGGGCCGCGGGGGTCGGGGTGGAGGTGAGGGAAGAGAGCAGAGTGCCAGGAACGGCAAGGAGGCGACGGACCGAAATGGAGGGTAAAACGAACGAGACATATTTGACAAGAGTTGCCACTGAAAGTTACACTATGTAACAACACGTATGTGTACGTGTAGTTGTTACATTCACAATTTTACGTTACCGTTGTTACACAAAATGATGTTTGTAACAACGTTGCATGCATAAACTAAAATCCGTGACTGCTCAACAAAAATAATTT
>NW_026270140.1:0-1010 GCF_000697945.3 Frankliniella occidentalis | reverse complement strand
GAACCGTGTCGTGGTGCTCGTGTACCGGTGCCGGTCTCTCTTCTGCGGGCTCGGAGCAGCTATCATTTGAATCGAAGTCGTAAGATAAGTTTAGATATGGTGAGAAGTAGAACTAAGAATTAATTGAAAGCACAAAAACAATTAACCTCAACCTCGCCAATTTAGTTAATTTTTAGCAGCAGCTGCCTAGCTGCTGCTAGCTAGTCCCTTTCTTTTTGGGTAGCAGTCAACCAGGGATTGTAAAACAAGAAAATATTCATGCAAGTAATGTCGCGAGCACCATACCATGTGCTATACAGCTAAGCTTTCATACGTGTGAGCAGGTAATAAGTATTATCTTCGGTAGCTGTCCATAGATTCGTTTATAAACTGCATAGCTAAGTCTTTTCTGTTTAGCGCCCTTGCGGTTGGACTGCAAAGGGGAGGGGGTGCGCTGCCAAAAATTGGGACGTAAAAAAAATAGATCGTGGGATGGTAGTCGGAGCAGAAAAAAGCGACTCAGAACAACATTATTAGCCAGAGGAATAAATTACAGTCAAGTCATCGCGGCGCCGCGTCCCAGAGAAGAAGAACAAGTCAAAGAATGGTAACGGAATTTATAATTGCTAATGGAAGGAAGGAGGAAACCGGTGAGAAGGACTAGTCGGGTGGTTGTCAGACGGAAGAGAAATAAGAAACATGAAATAACGGGAAAATGTGAAAAGCACAACGCAAAAGGCGCGAGATATGAAGGCAACACGGGAAAAATTATGTAAGCTATATAAGTTACTATAAGTTTTGTTTGTTAGCTAATGTTTTGAGTTTGATCTTTTTTAGCTGGCCCAGAACTTTTGCTGTGGTTGCCACACATCAGCTGATACATTTTCTATCTTAGAACAAAACGCATGGCAAATACAAAGATTCTATGTTTTAGAAAAGGAAAGAGGCGGTTAAGACGGCACTGCAAGCAATACAAAAGAAGAATAGAAGCAATAATCCCCCAAACTTGAACCTCACAAGTAGTTGTTCCA
>NW_026270139.1:2356-5526 GCF_000697945.3 Frankliniella occidentalis | reverse complement strand
GGAGAAAGTAGAGGTCTGGTGCGGAGGGAGGGGGGGAAGACATTCCCCACTCGGCGACGACAAAGCGAGGCGATTGGTCACGTGTGTGCCCCCTGGGGAGGCGGGGTGAATGTAAGGGGGAGGGGGAGAGAAGGCGCAACTTTTGAAGTGGTATGAGCCCGGCAGGGAGGCGGCCGGGGGCTGGGAGGAGGGAGGGGGAGGCGAAGCCGACCACCCCCCGAGCCCGGGCATCCTCGCACCGCTGCGCCTCGCGATGAGAGCAGAGGAGCCGAGCCAAGCTAACTTTTTCCCCGGCCGTAAATCACCTGCTAGCGGGTTAGGAATCACGTCGCCACCTTATACGTAGTTAGCAGGTGCGGCCGTGCCGAGGGGTGGACGGGGGGTGAAATAGTACGTGAGGGTGGGCGACACACCGCCGCTGAAATGAAAGGCCTCCCTCCCGGACCTCGGCCGTCGGGGAACAGGGCCGCCGTGCCCTCCACGTGCAGGCTACGCGGGGCACCCTCGTGACCTTGGAGCTCGGCTTTGAGCTCCGCAGTCGCTCGCCTCGCTCTTCTCCACCCGGCTCAGCCTACAGATTGTCAACATGGGACCGCTCCACTGCTGGATAACAAAAACGATAAAAAAAAAGACTTTCCGCACTAAATGTTTACTACCCGGGAGCGGTGCAGCCGGCCGGGGCCGGCAGAAGCTCGGGGTCCACGGGGTGCTCCGCTTAGCGCCGTGCGATGGCGTCATCCCCCCTCTCCCTTTTTTAAGTTTTCCTTTTATTTTCACCGCACTTCTCATTGTCGTCGTTTTAATACTGCTGCACTCTCGAGCCGTTCTCGCCCAAACTTTCCCGGAGAGCCGCCTCCGCGGCCCCACGCCCTCCCCCCTGGCGCCTCCGGCTCCAGCGCCCCCAGCCCGCCCGGCCCTCTCCAGCACGCCCCGCTCGTTGCGGTCTTCATTTCGCAGTGTTTACGGGCCCCCCACTCGTGGGCCGGCCCGCTAAGGTGATGTCGTGCTGCGGGAGGGGAGGTGGGGCGGGGGCACCAGCATCGCAGGAGCGCGCAGGCCGTGTTGACACTCGAGGCCGGTCCAGCCGATGGGGTGGGATGAGGCCCGCGCGGACTGCCGACCACTGACTGCTGACCACTCGTCAGCTGACCGCTGACCACTCGTCAGCTGACTGCTGATCACACGGCATCCGCACGCCATAACGGCTCCCCTTGTGCGGCCCTCTCCAGTGTTACATCCATGTACCGGGTGATTCAGAGAAGACGCAGGTGCGGACGGGTTTGCCTATCCTAGACTCGGCGGGCGTACGGGTCCAGGTCTGGGGAGAGGTGAGGAGGGGACCCGTGCGCCCGCCGAGTCGAGGATAGGCAAACCCGCCCGCACCTGCGTCTTCTCTGAATCACCCGGTACAAAACTAAGCTTGCGAAGCATCCGGCAGTTGTTTATAATACAAAGGCTTTTGTTTTGTATTACAAGGCGTACACTGAAAGTTACTCTATGTAACAACACGTATGTGTGCGTGTATAACAGTTGTTACATTCATAATTTTACGTTACCGTTGTTACACAAAGTGGTATGCGTAACAAATGTTCCATAAACAAAAAAGTGTAACAGCTGTTACACTTTTTTGTTATGCTCGGGACGCATAGATCTATAGTCACAATCAACAAAAATAATTTTGTTATACAAAGTATTTGTGTAAAGTAATTTGTATAGAACTGTTACGTAAAAAAAATGTATAAGATGTTGCACACTCACACGAACGTAACAAATAGCTTTGTATTATGTTACATAAAGTGATTTTCAGTGTATGCTAGTGCTTTGTACTCCAAAGCACATGCTTAGTATTTACAAACAAGCATTGCTTTGTAATGGTTTTAGCAGTGCACCGCTCAGCAAACCTCTGCCCTCTGCCTGCAGCCAATGTCTCTCCACGACACAGAGTGAGTTAGTGAGCGAGTGAAGGTGAGTGCCTGGCTGGGGAGGGCGCTAGTGAGAGATTCATTCGTTTTAAAGGGGGATGAACTTGTTGGTTTTGAGCAACGATAGGGGGCAATAAGGGGATGCGTTCAAGATGTTGCAACTAGGTTACGCCGGCAAAATTGATTATGAGGAGAGTGCAGATTTTTGGCGTGGCGTCCAGCTCCGGCGGTATGACTCCGAGGTTGACGCATAGCATAGCTCAAAGACAAGTAGACCGAATAATAGACAGGTCCGCGGCTGGACAGACGGGCGAGTTCGGCGAGTAAGAAAAGAGTCTTCCAGGCTAATAAAAGTGAGAAAGCAGAATCGCTCTCTTAATTTTTGAATTTGGTTGCCTAACTACATGCAGGGGGCTGTTTGGTTTGGACCGATGGTGGTGTCGGTAGCGCAGAGGTAGCACCCCTTGTGGCTAGGCGTGGCGCGGTGCGGTGTGGCAGCTCGAGTCCGTGAATGACAGATGCGCCCCGGCCCGGCCCGGTCCCGAGGGGCTAGTAACCCAGCGGCTGCGTGCGAAGCGCTGCCGCGTCGCCACATACAATGTTGCGCCGGGCCGGAGCGGGCGGAGGCGCCCTGCACGTCGCCGCAGAGGTCGCGGTCGTGTCGCAATCAGAGCGCGCCGGGTCGCGCCGGGGCCCATACCAACAACCCTCCCGGAGAGAGAGAGAGAAGGGGGGGGGGGGCTACCGGGACAGATTTCATCGTTCGGAGTCATTATTTTCGTTATGAAACAATGTGATTATAGAGTTATTATCGGCAAACACGGGCGCAGTCTAGCGAACGCCGTGCTGTCCCGCTGCGCCAAGCGCGCCGCCTCTAGGGGAGCAGTCCAGGAGAGGCTACCCCTTCCATTCCCTGGGGCCGTGCTAACGACCAGAGCACCGGGCGGGCCGCCGGGCCGTCGCGCTCGGGCTCGTGACTGATCAGGTCTCCGCGCTCCGCCCCGCCAACGCGTTAAACCCTGGAGGACGTAATCAATCTGTCCTTGGCACCGCGTCCTCGAAGACAAGAAGGGGGAAGAGGAGGAGGGAGAGATCGCTCGGATTGTCCTTGCGTGAAAGGAAAGGGGGGTAAAGGAAAGCGGCAGGCGGCAGCAGCAGCGAGGGGCTCAAGGACTCTGGCGTCGGGCGAAAGCGCCATTCCAAGCGTGAAAAACAGAATTGGTACCGGAAGAAAATAAAGTTATCGCC
>NW_026270139.1:0-813 GCF_000697945.3 Frankliniella occidentalis | reverse complement strand
GAATATAAAGCAAATCTTGAATAGCATAATTTTCCTCACCTAGAAAGGTAAAAATCCAATATTCGTAGTTTAGGTTAAATCGGGCATTTACACTTGTACGTCTCTTTAAAGAAAAAGCTCTCGATACGATTAACATTTCGATTAAAATCATCGGCAACTCACTCTATTCGATCAGAACCGAAGTCGTTCCTGACCACCATCCGAGAAAAGCGAGCGGCAGCGGCAGGCATACGGCGGAGTACGAGATGGCACAGGCCGCCCCGCCAGCCGCCATACCCCGCCACGCAACACCACACCCCGCGACGCCCCACCACACCCAGCCACACTCCGCCACGCCCCGCCACGCCCTCCGCGCGACGGCACTCGGTCGGTCCTTAGCACGCCCTCCGCAGAAACATACAAACGCCGTTATCCGCGCGTACGGCCTCGAATGGCGCGGCGTGGCGCGGGCTAGTGGGGCGCAGCAGCAGCATCCCGATGGCCTTTTTACAGCCTCTCGAGCGACAACAGGGGCGGCCGTCGCGGCCCGTGGCGCTGAGCGAGGACCTACACTGTTGTACATCTGGGCGACCCGCCAGCTGGGTGACATACGATGCCCGACCAAAGGATCGGGGCGACCGACAAAGTGCGATGTGCACGGAGAAAAATTCTTTAGTTGCTGTAACTACTAAAATGGTGTTCTATGCCCCCTTAGTCATAACCATAGATCACTCTATCGTGCTGGCTGGAGTGTGCACTGCAAAAAATTATGACAGGAAAACTACAGGTCGTCCTGCTAATTATTTTCCAGGAACTTCTGTTATTCGAATAACA
>NW_026270138.1:1850-3455 GCF_000697945.3 Frankliniella occidentalis | reverse complement strand
CCCGGTGTCGTTCCCGCGTCTGGTGTACCCATGTCAAACTACACGCCAACCGGTCCGGGCGAGGCCCATGATTGGGGGCGGGGACGGACGGGGTACGCTGAGTGGAGTGTGACCAGAAGAGTGGCGGACTAGACTCGAGAAACTAGAGCTTCGGAGACCTGCTGCCCGAGCCCCGGCTGTGACAGAACGACATTCCGCAGAAATGGGATGGCATGGGATCCCATTTTGCTGTCTGCATCTCATTGACAGCTCTCCCGCAGCCCCCGGGGCCACTATACACGCGACAAGCTATCGCTGTCACCCGACGGTACCCGGGTCGCCCGAAGCCCACACGTTGTTCGACGACGAAGGACAACATTCTCCCTCTATACTTTTTGCCAAGCCCACATATCGCCTACGCCCCATTTACCCCATTTTATAATAATTTATTCTGTACCGCATGCAGCAGGACGGCGCCCTGGCAAACCAGCTCTCCAGGCTGCGGGGTAGGCTTACGCCGGACGGGACTACAGGCAGGACGGACGGTCCCCGGTGCGGGTCCCGTGGGACTCGGGGGGCGTGTGTGACCTTGTGCCCGGTGGTGGCTCCTCCAGGAAGCCTCCCCGCCAAGCGGACCTCCCCATTGTCCCGCCGGTCCCCCGCTCCTCTCCTTCGGGCCTGGGAGGAATACCCTGTCTGTCACAACTGTGTCCCGCAGCCCGGACTCGGGGCGGAGGGTCCCCGCCGAGAGCTGCCGAGGATTATTGTTGTAATTGCTGACGACGGCGTGTGCACCAGGTGGTCGGCCTGGTCGGCCCCGCGGGGGCCAGCTCATCAGTTCTCAACCGTAACCATACCCCACGCCCCCACGGTAGGTGAACTGGAATAATCGTCGAAAACGGCGGTGGCCGAGCGAATCGTGTCTTATGTGATTTTTACTTTTTCCAGTGGTCACCCGGCCACCGGCCACCCAGCACCCAGGCCATACTGCTGCTGCTGGCGGGGCCGATCCCCGATGACGTGAGCTGGACTGGACACGCCGCCGCAAAATGCTTCAGCCGACCGGACCTCACAGCCTGCGGTAAACACTTTTATTTCACATGAGAGGCCTGGCGCAGCTCCCGTGCCCCTGCGGTCCCGGTCCGAGACCTCTCCTTTCCTTTAGATGTGGGAGTTCCCCGCGACGCGACGGCGATTCGGGACGTCGGATAGCGCGACACGGTTGCCACCACGACGGGTGCGCTCCGACGCCGAGCCGGGCCGGGGCCGAGGTGTCGGCGGGCTGACAAATCCAGACCGGATGGAGGGGGACCCGCTGCGATGATGGCACGGGATGGATTTATGGCGCCAGATATCAGATAACGCGGGGCAGAGGGCGGGCCGGCCGGGGCGGAACACATCGAGCCGCGCCTCGATCGCAGAGAGACCCCCTCCACGGGGGGACGGGGGTCCGCACCTCATAGTGTAGAGAAATCAATGTGAAATGAGGTGGTGGACGCGCGGCCCCTTCCCAGATAACCCCGTAGCCCGCGGCCACCGCGGCCCCCGTGGCCCCTTCCTGGATAACCCCGTACCACCCGTACCCCGCTGCCCCCGCGGTCCCCTTCGTCGCTAGCCGGCTCGGGG
>NW_026270138.1:0-1672 GCF_000697945.3 Frankliniella occidentalis | reverse complement strand
CCCCCCCGTACGACGGCACGGCACCTCAAGGCCCGAGCGAGTAGGCAACCTGCGTGCACGCGTGCGTGGCGGTACAGCACGCCAATAGTGGGCGGGGGTTCATACAGCTGGCCCAAGGCGCAAATGGACAAACCTGACAATCGCGCGACAATTTCACATCAAATCATTCAATCACATCTCCCATCGGTCTGTCCGTCGTGGTCCTGCGCTGACTGCTCGCCGGGGATACGTATGTGTCAATTTGTAGAGTCCGGGCCGACCCGCCGACCCGACGATCCGACAGACACACGGGCACGACGTCGGACCAACAGCGGCTCAATTCGCGCCTCACGCGTTGTGGGCCGCTGGAGAGCATTTTGGGACGTGGGACGGGATCGCACGCGGCTTACAATGCAAAGCCAATCATCGCCCTGCCTCGCCCTACAGGCTGCCCGTGTGAAAGGAAGTCGCCTGGAAGAGGGAGGGGGGGGGGGAGGTGTCACGGAGTCACAGGCCCCCGCCACCGGTCCACGATGAGAAGAGCGGGAGAATGTCGATATAATGAGGGAGGAGACCGGAGCGGCGGAGCGAGGCGGATCCGCCTTGACGGCCTGATAACGCCCGACCGAAAAATGTACACACAAAACTGGAGGAAAATGCACAATAATACGAGAGAAAAGGCCGGAGAGAGACGGAGAGAGGGAGAGTGTGAGCGAGGGGGGAAAAAGGAGACGAACAGGCACCCATGGGAGAGCAATACATCATCCAAGGTTGGACAGTCGGCCCGCCCCGCCCCGCCCCACCCCACCGCGGACGAGGAGCCGCGCCAGCCCGCCCTGGCGCAGACAACGAGCAGACGTCCCGGTGCGGGAGCGAGGGAGCGGGGCCCGGCGCGGCCCGCGGGTGCGAGTGAGACGGAGGCGGCGGCCGCTGGTTGGCGGGCCGCGGCTCTGAGCGTCGCGTCCGCACGCCGCCATTGGCCGGGCTGGCGGGGTGCTTTCCCCCACCCGCGCGCCGGGACACGCCCACTCCCTGACCAGCTGGGCCCGCCCGGTCCGCCCGGGACCACGCCGTCAGTGCCGTGCAGCCCGTGTCCCGCCTCGCCGACAGGCCCGCGCCAGGCCCCCATTCGACGAGTGCCGCGCGACGAGTGACCGACGAGACCGTCCCCCCTGCCGGAGGGCGACGGCGGCGACCGAGTGAAGTGCAGTGAAGTGCAGTGAGTGCGGCTGGGGGGTCATGGCGTGCCGGTGACATGTGACTGCGGGCCCCTTAGCCTCTGGCCGTAGGCTGCCGCAGGCCTGCAGCGCCGAGGCCAAGATGATGACCATGAACATGTACGGCTGCCCGCCGCCCGAATGGGGCCCCGGCCTCGCCGGCGGCCTCGCCCCGGGGGCGTGCGTGGGCGCGGGCGCCCTGGGCGGCCCCCTGCCCGGCTCGCTCGCCGGGCCCCTCGGCGGCCACGCGGATCGGCACGACGGCTACGGCGACGTCCCGCCCCACGGCTACCTGGGCGCCGCCCCCGCCTACTACCAGTACTACCCCGAGTACCCGCAGCAGCAGCAGCAGCAGCAGCAGCAGCAACAGCAGCCAGGGGTGGGCGTCATCACCACGGACGACGGCCTGAGCTATACCAACCTGGACTATGGACCGTACGGCGCGCCCCCCGGCGGCACTCCCCTGCCCGCCCCCG
>NW_026270137.1:0-2820 GCF_000697945.3 Frankliniella occidentalis | reverse complement strand
CCCCCCGCGCGACGCGCTGCTGGTGAGCTGGAGTCAATTTAGCGACAGTCATGTGAATCGCTTCCCAGTGGAAGCCGAAGCCGAGGTTTTGATCCGACCGGGTCCCGAATAGGTAGTGTATGGACTCTTTTCATAGCCGAAGTGCCACAGCGGCAGGGCACCGGCGCCGCCGGGTCCCAGGACCCTCGGTCTACGAGACTCTCTCTCACCCTCTCTCTCTCTCTCTCGCACACTCTCCCTTACGCAACTTGCCCGTGAGGCGGGCCCGGTATGGTGCGTTGATCTTGACCCTGGACGCGCCACTGCCGCCTCCACTCGCACCCGGCTCGGGGCTGAATGCCACCCATCGCCGGCCCTTGGCCGCCGCGGTCGTCCGGCCCCGCGGTCGTGGTCAAGGCAAACCAGTAGTGCCCCGCGACGCCGCCCCCCAGACAGGGAGCTCGGAGAGAGCGGGTAGCAGAGAGGTATGGCCCGACTGGAGACCGGCAGGGGACTTCGATTTTCGTTTCCTGCTCGGTGTGTGAAAACTGCGAGAGGAGACTGCAGGACTGTCCGAGCAGTCAACATACCAGCGTGGCGCTCTCGCACACGCACAAGAGTGCCGCCGGTTGGAGCACGACAAAACCGCGCACATCCTCCTCCGCTACGGGCAGCGCAGCTAGCGCAGCCCCGGGGACAGAGCGAGCGCCGTGCAGGTAGGCAGGCAGCGCACGGGTGCGCTCGGGTTGCCTATCCCCGAGCGGCCAGGGGCCCTCCCTCCGGTGGCGCGCGAGCTGCAGACGAGAAGCGAGCTGCGCGTGACGAGGAGCAGAGGACGCCGCCGAGGATGACACAACCGACACAACGCGGTCGAGATCGCATTAGATCGCATCGGCTGTGCGCGCAGCTGGTGCCCGACGACGTCACGGTGCAGCTGCGCTCAGCTCTGGCTGCGGCCCGGGCTTTGCAAGACCCGCGCCGCGCCGCCAGCGGCTGCTGGTCAGTTCTGCCCCAAAACACTGCTGCCGCCAAAACTAGCGAGAAAGCACAAAAGAAAACGGCCCTTCGTGCCGTCTACCGCTCGGGGCTGGCCCGGCATGGCTCTTTTGCGTGAGGAAGGAAAGCGTTACGCAACCGCGGTGGCCGCAAGCTGTCCCGCGTGCCCTGAGCGGTTGTGGTATATGTGGCTGCGTCTCTGTATCCCCCACTTTTACCTGATGCCGGGAGAATCTCACAAGTGAGTGCGAAAGGGGAGGGGAGCAGGAGGAAGAAACAGAGATGCGGTGTTGCTTTCTGTTTTTGTTCGCCAAGAAGCGCCCCCGCGCCGCCCCCTCTCCCCTCTGAGCGGATAAGAGCCCAGTGAAAGGGATCGACAGCGACGGCGGCAATTTTTATCAAAACACGACAGACTGCACAGCGTCCGCTGGCGAGGCAGGCATGCCTGCTGGAGAGGGAGAGAGAGAGAGAGAGAGAGGGGGGGGGGGCAAGTAGTGATTGCGCTCTGTCGCTCCTACTCACACGACTAGGCGTGTGTGTGTGTGTGTGTGTGTGTGTGTGAGTGAGTGTGAGTGAGTGCGAGCATCATGCGTGTGTTTGTCACTCTCCCTCTCGCCTGGCAGCGGGACTCCAAAGTCCACGGTATGTTCGTCCCGCGGGCGGCTTTCGTCGGGTTTCAGCGAAACGCAGACTGCTGGAAGCCTGCGTGACGACGCCTCGCTGAAATGTGAGCCGCGGGGTGCGTGTCGGCGTTATCAGGTTTAGAGGAAGTGGATGAGGACGACGACGACGACGACGACGAGGAGGCTTGCCCGGGGGGACGGTCACTCAGCACTGACCTAACACCATTGGGACGCCTAGTGCGTGGCGTGCGCACCGTGCAGTGCGGCTTGCTTTCAACAAGCACGTTACTATGTTACTATGTTACTATGTTACTAATTGTGAACGTCCCTCGGGCGACCTGTTCAAATCCAGCGTCCAACAGGCAAGGACTCGCACGGGCGAGCGCCGCGCAGGTAGGCAAGCAGCGCACCGGTGCACTCGGGTTGCCTACCCCCGCAGGATGCTTCCGCACGGGGCGCCTTCGCAACTCTGTCCTTGTCGTCTCCCTCATGGATCGTGGCATGAGGTGGAAGAGAGCGAGAGAGAGAGGGAAGAAGACTAGTAGCCACGACTGAGTGGAATCACCCTGCAGGCCTAGAGCTAGGCAGCGTGAAACGAGCGCCACTGAGCACGAGGACTGGACTGCCGGGACGAACACCAACACCTGTGCACGAGCACGCGTGCCGCCGCCGCCCGTTCGCCCGGTTTCTCCCACGATTTCTTGTCGGTCTGGCGACGGGGAAACGACGGATACGAATCGCGCGCGTACATTCCGCAGCTCGCCGCCACTCTGCTAAGGGCCGCCGCGGGCCCGTTTGTCGCGACACAGGTAATCCCGTAATCCCGGCTGTCCACGCCACGCAAAGTGCAGCAAAGCGGGGCAAAATGGGACAAAGCGGGGGCAAAGCGGGGTAAAGCGGGGCAAAGCGGGGCAATTAGGAGCAGAGCGGGCCAAAGCGAGTCAAAGTGGGGTAAAGCAGGGCAAAGCGGTGCAAAGCGGGTGCAAAGCGGGTGCAAAGCGGGGGCAAAGCGGGGCAAAGCGAAGCGCAGCGCGCCGCGACCAAAGCCCGCTACCTGCCGCCGTGCCCGAGGCCGTGTGCTTGGCCGGTCGCGGCTGCGCTCGGCCGGCAGCGGCCGGGGCTTGGCGGGCTTCTGGTCGCGGGTGATCGGCTCAGCTTAGCCCGGCGCGACTGCCTTTCCCTCCAGCCGACGCGACGGCCGCGGTGACCGCGGGGCGGTGGG
>NW_026270136.1:2054-2678 GCF_000697945.3 Frankliniella occidentalis | reverse complement strand
GGGGGGGGGGAGCTGGGCGACAGGATGCTGGGAGAGGAGCTCGGCGTGGGGGAGGAAGGAGGAGGAGGAGGAGCGGTCGGGTGAATGGGATATATGGAAGGGAGCGAGAGAGAGTACTAGTCAGCAGCAGGCGCGGTATCAATGACCAACACCTTTCGACATGTTTGATTTTCCCCCGAGTCATGCTCTCGGCACCGCCAGGCACTCACTCCCAGTAGCACACCTATTGCCGGTAATAGCGGCGCGCAGCCGATACTAATAAAGTGCGCCTCACAATGGGGCAGAGGCGCAGAGTAGGGCGGCGCAAAGACGCACAGTAAGCTGTGACATACACTATGAAAAATCCATGTGTACGACAAAACATTCATGAATGTTGTGTGTGCACACACCTACAGGTGTCCGACAAAATATCCACACACCTGTAATTGAGCGATTCGCGATTCGTACACATAACGAGCCAGTGAATGACAATTCACACTTTGTAATTGTGTGAATGTTTTCCCTCACCTGAAGATGTGCGACTGTAGTACACTTGAATTTTCAGTGTACATTCCATTCCACACCGAGCGTACCTCTTCGAAAAGTTCCAACTGCCCCGGATCAGGACTATATATATGTACATGT
>NW_026270136.1:0-554 GCF_000697945.3 Frankliniella occidentalis | reverse complement strand
GAGAGGGGGGGGGCATATACAGTACATGCCGCGGCGGTCCGCTCGCTCATTCAAGTCATCAGTAGGAATGAATGAGTCCGACAGAAACTCCTCCTCCTCCTCCTCCGCTTCCTCCAGCGAGTCGTACGCGTTATATTGACGTGCGCAACTTGGCCATCATCCCGAGACGATGATGATTATAATCATCATCATGGCCAAAAAATACGAAGCGCAAATGTGCCCCCCCCCCTTCCCCATACCTGACAACAGTGTGTTGAGCACGCGTGTGTGTGTGTGTGTGTGTGTGTATTACATTATTCTTATCGTCCTTCTCTCGTGGTCTCGCGAATTTATTGTATTCGCGGGACATAACGCGCGCGCCATAATAACACCGCACACTCTCAGCGCTGCTGACGCAACGAGCGACTACAACAACGGCCCCCGCGAGAGCCGCTCCCGAAAAATATATTCCCGAATAATCCGATTATAACCTCCAGAAAAAGATTATTTCCCACACGAGTCTTTAATTAGACGCCCATTCATGGTCAGCCGCGGTACACGATTCGGCTCAGTTC
>NW_026270135.1:3474-5061 GCF_000697945.3 Frankliniella occidentalis | reverse complement strand
CCGCAGTTTTCACTCGTTTTAACACGTCCATTAATATTTATCGGAAACTAATGAAATGGAAACGCTGCGCTGGGGCGCGGGCAACGCGGCGGAGTCAGGCGCGCAATAACATTATGCATTCAGGTTAACATGCCCCGGTCTGTAAGTGCCTCCGCAGGGGCGGCGAGTTGCGGCGCTCTGCCCGCTCTGCAGTCTGCAGTCTGCTCTGCAGGACGGCGGCGCGGCGTGTTTGATTTGCTGGACGACCGTCGCCGCGTGAGCCGAATGAGCGTCACATTCACGGCCTGGACGTGCGTCCGAGTCGTAAGCCGACAGCGGGGGATTAGAATACCCGCAATGACAACACCTTGGTCCTGTAGAGAGAGCCGCGTATCGCGATGGTGGCTGGTGGCCCCGGGGGTCGTGGGGGCCACAGCGCCACAGCCGCCGCCGTCACCGTGTCGCCGTAGTGGCACGCGCAAGGTGTTTTCTTTATCGCCCTGTTCGCGGTCGAATCGTGTGGGCAGCAAGTGTAGAAGTTGATCTTGCAGCATTACTTTTTATATGCTTTTATTATTGCCCTCTGTGAGAATGTTTGATCATGATGGACACGCCGAAACATTATTCTTAATTTTACAAACAAAGTTTGACAGGGAATAGTTTTGAGCGGTGCCGCTGGCTGCCGGACTGCCGTGCCAACAACTCTTTCCCTCTCCCCCCGCTCCCCCTGCGTTTTGCCGCGTTTATTCGAAATGTTGACCGACCACTTAGCGGGATTTGGTGCGCACTCTCGTCTCGCGGTTGGCAGGACTGATAGACGTGCGCGGGATTCAAAATGTCGTGGTTGGTCACACTGTGCCTATGTGCGTGTGTGTGTGTGTGTGTGCCCCCGTCAGTCGACTGACGTGCGATCACGCCCCGCCAATCTCCATCTGTTTTGTCGCCTGCTGGCGGGGCGGAGCGTGGCGGGGCGTTCGATGCTGCCCAATGGTGGAGAAGGGTGGACTTCGCAACGGGGACGGCGGGCACGTCCGTCCGCCTCACCCGTGCTTTCGACGGGTTCCCAGAAAGACCTGGAGCGCCGCCCCGCCACCACGCCCCGCCACGCCCCACCACGCCCCGCCACGCCTCGCCACGCCTCGCCACGCACCGCCACGCACCGCCACGCCTCGCCAGGCCTCGCCATGCCCTGTCGCGCGCGACCGCGGTGTCGAAATGCCCCTCTCCCCGTTCAGCTTGCACTTCGGCAGTAATGAAGCACCTCGAGCAGCAGCAGCAGGTGCGCCCGGCGGTGGCGGCTGCTGCTGCTGCTGCTGCTGCTGCTGCTGCTGCTGCTGCTGCTGCTGCCGCCGGTGGATGTGGCGGTCCTGGCGGAGGAAGGGAGGGTGCTGTACGGAGGCGGGGGGCGGCCCCGTGTCACGTGTCACAGGGAACCCTATCCCCGGGCCGTATCGGGTGAGCGCCACGCAGCGCCGCGCGGTGAAAGAGAGAAGAAATGGCCCGAGCGGGCGGGACGAGAGGGAGGCGCCTTCCTTTATGTAGTGCTGCTGTTGTCGTTGTTATGTATCGATACAAAACAACGCCAATTGTAAAATAATATTACAATAA
>NW_026270135.1:0-1184 GCF_000697945.3 Frankliniella occidentalis | reverse complement strand
AATAATAGTAAGGATAATAACACATTCTTTCTCCTCTCTCTGCTCCTCGCGCTTTTTTTTTCATTCGGTTCTTTTTTGTGTCAATTTGGTAGCACTGAGTGCTCACGGGTATATCGGGGAAGAGGAGGATGGAGAGAGGAGGGGGCAGCGAGCAAACATACAGGGGGCCGAGAGTGAGGGAGAGAGAGGGAGGCCTGCGGATAATCTGTTCGGTCTCTCTCTCGCGCGTCTCACCCCGCGCCCCGTCCCGCCACCCCGCTGCGCCACGCCCCTCAAACACCGTGCAGCTGGACGACTGTAATTTGGTCTGCGTTTTCCCCAAAAGTAGCCGTGTGTGAGTGTGGATACACACACAGTATGTGAGTGAGTGAGCGAGCGTGTGTCTCCTGCTGGAAGCAGTGCGCTGGCGGAGGATGAGGAGGAGGAGGCACCACCGTGGGAAGGACATGACACGGCCGGCGCTCAGGTGCGAGGGAATTCGGTGCAGTAAAGAGAGGATAAGGCGGGCTGCGGTGGCGGCGGCAGCAGCAGCATGAGCACCAGCAGAAGCAGCACGGCCAGCGGCGCTCCCACTAGCCCGTCTTTCTCGTAAAAGCCCTGATCTATACTTTTGGTTGTAATGGCGACCACCCCGTCGTCGTCGGGGTATTACACTCGGCTCGGCTTATATTTTGCCTTTTCCAATCTCCCGCGCTGCTCGGCTCATCCTCCTGCTGCTGGTCCTGAACGGCGCAGGAGGCGCGGGACGTGAGAAAAAAGAAAACGACTCGTCGGCGTCGGCGGGTAGCCGAGAGACATATAACCTGCAGCCCGCCGGGAGGCTATGGGTTAGCGGCGCTACGTGTCAAAGCGAAACGGATGGTGGAAAAGGTCGTGTGTAGCCTGTCTTGTGTGCGTACGCTGAAGAGAGAGAGAGAGAGAGAGAGAGGGGGGGGGAGAAGAGAGAGAGAGAGAGAGAGGGAGGAAATGAGGTAAAAATAAATTTGGGAATAAGATGAGCAGCGCCGCCTGGCTGCGGCGCGTTGCTGATGTCCGATTCGTGAAGGTTTTCGTAATGAAAACAATAAGCAGTAAATTATAGCCCGTCTGATAAGCTTGGAGCCTCACACACTCGCGCACGCACGCCGCACGGAACCTTTTGCCTACGGGTCGCGACCCCGCCCCGCCCCGCCCCGCCCTGCCAC
>NW_026270134.1:1655-2802 GCF_000697945.3 Frankliniella occidentalis | reverse complement strand
CATTTTATAGATATTAAAACTTTGTTGATATATTGCTGATAAAACGCTTCCTTCTATATTATACGAATTTTCTGTGATTGCTTTGAAGACTGTCGATTGTTTAAACAAAGCTTGTTGGACGGACAGTGTATTGAGGAAACGTGACAAGTTTGGAATTCCGTGTGAGTGATCGTAGTTGAGTGTGAGTGACAGTGGTTGAGTGAGGAGAGACAAAGGAATCAAGGGCCCAGCCGCCGGATCCACTTGAACGCATTGCAGCCCTGCATGTCAAGGCGGCATGGACTCGTCTCGCAGCAGCCCCGGAGGCCGCCGGCGCTCCTCGTGGCACCAAGACCTGTCCGCGCCGCCGTCCAGGTCACCGTCGACGCCATGCTGGAGCCCGCGCGCCACGGGCCGGCGCCTGCACGACCTGCGGGCCGCGGGCGAGGTCGTCGGTGGCCGTCTGCGCTCGTCGTCGTCCTCGCCGCTCCTGCGCGCGCACCGGCGTCACGGCTCGTGGGCCAACCTGGAGGGGCTCCAGGGACTGCAGGGCCTCCAGGACCTGGACCAGGCCATGTTCGGCTTCGAGCCCGGCTTCGAGGCCCGCCTGGAGTCGCGGCCACCCTCCCGCTCGGGCAGCGTGTGCGCCGTGCCCTACGAGCTCCTGCAGAACCGCTACAGCTGCTGTCAGCTCGGCCACCCTGGCCTCCTGCCGGGCCATTTGCCGGGCCACCCTCACCCGCACCTCGATGGCGCCAGCGGCGCTTCCGGCCCCGGCGCCTGCGGCTTCGTGTTCGGCGCCGGGGTGGCGACGTGTTCCGGGTCCGGATGCGGGTACCTGTTCGCTTCCGGGTACCCGCCGCCGCCGCCGCCCGCCCCGGACTCGTCGGATGACGCCACCCCCACCCCGACGTGCGAGGAGGCCCTCTCCGAGTACTGGCGGCCGTACGACGGCTCGCGGGAGCGCCCCGACTGCGAGCTCGACGAGGACGTGGACGGCAGGAGTCGGCTGGAACAGGACGCCGTCGACGACCCGTGGGACCTGCTGCGGTACAAGGTGAGTTCATCCTGCACTGCTTGTGTGCGCTTGCGCGCTGTGTTACGGCGTAGTGCGCCTGTGGTACGGAGGGTAGGCAGACCGGCTCACAGCCACGCACCACGGCCAGTC
>NW_026270134.1:0-308 GCF_000697945.3 Frankliniella occidentalis | reverse complement strand
GGATATTTTGTTCCCACAACGAATTCTTTTTGCAAGCTCCAAATCAACTCAAACATGGGTTGAAGCAACGAATTATTTTTTTCCGTGTGGTGGCGGCTGGGAGGGGCGGGCTGGGGTGTTACGTAGTATGCCCGCGGGGTGTGTCTCGGTGGTCTCAGCCCTTCATTATGTAGTGGGGCTGTGGCTCCAAGCTCGACACTGCCACTAGAGTTAGTTTAATCACCATTATTGTCAAAGTGTCACAAACACAAAGGCAACCCGATCGACCGCAAGGTGTCAGGGTCCCGAGTGGGTGGAAAAAAAGCAGA
>NW_026270133.1:2994-8961 GCF_000697945.3 Frankliniella occidentalis | reverse complement strand
CTACAAAGTGCTATTTTTCAACAAATAGCGAAGTGCTCTTAAATAAAGGTTGGGCAGGAAAATGGCTGCAGTATATTTGAGTGTCTAGCGTCACCTTCCGTCTTCACCGTCCAGTATCTTCGTTGTGTCTTCTGGCATCGCCACCTTCCGCCTCCTCCACCTCCCAGTGCGTGAGAAAAACACAGCAGCAGGGAGAGGCGCGAGGTTTTCAGGCGAGCGTGTCCGGGTTGAGCGAGACCATGAACTCGAGGAAGCCGTCAACGTCGTCGAGGGGCTTGGACACGAACTTGGCGGCGATGGTGGCCTTGCCGGGCACCCTGGGCACCATGCGGAAGGACACGGTGGCCGCGCCGTTCGGGGGGATGGACCTGGAGGAACACGACGCGTATTACAGAATCAGCCGGCTGGTCCCCCCACCGTGTCAGGTACGTCTTAGTGTGGACTGTACTCACTGTGCCATGTCGATCTTGAGCTGCTTGTCCACGCCGGGGCCCTCGATGATGAACTGGGCTCGCTTGAGGGGCACGGGGAGCGGGTTGACCAGGGTGGCGGACGCCAACAGCTCCCGGTCCGTGATCGGCTCGCTCTCCAGCTGAGGAGGCAAGGGTCAGACATTTAGTACTTCACAAAGTAAGTAGTTCCTCTTCAAATCACTTGATTTGATAAAAAGTGAAATCTGCGCCACCTGAATTTTGATGTCGGGCTTCCTGACTCTGAAGTCGTCCTGCGCGAAGTACTCGAAGTTGGTGTTGTGGACGGTGGCGAGGCACGCGATGTTGAAGGCGGCCTGGTCCATGAGGCGCGGCGCGTACTCGTCCCACGTCACGTCCAACCGCACCTCCTCCTCTGTCAGAAAACAGAATAATTTTTCAAAGGTGTATACACTGAGTATTTTCACGTAGCTCGGGGACGGTTTTCTTTTTTTTTTTTTTTTTAAATTTCCTAGCCAACCTGTCCCGGCGGGCACGGTGTGCACGGAGCGCTCCTTCTTGACGGGCTCCTTGACGCGGCCCGTGTACAGCACCGTGTCGACGCGCAGCACCACCGTCACGTGGTGGTCCTCCTGCCGGCTGCGGTTCCGCAGCAACACCACCACACTGCGAAAAATGCAATAAAAATAACTGACGAATTGCCATTCATCTATAACTGCGATAGAAATAAGGTGTCCGCCGGTGTCCGCTCGTGGTCTGCGGCGTTTCTTACGAGAAGGGCTGGCCGATGACGATGTCGTCCCGGAGCTGGAAGTCGAACTTGAGGTCGTTGAAGTCCTCGTTGAGGTAGTACCGGCTGAACAAGGACTCGCTCGTCTCCAGCGCCTTCAGCATCGTTGTCCTCTCCTCGTCACTCTCTGCAACGATATCGCGTCGACATATATCATTTCGCTATCGATTCGACACCGTTTACAGAGTGTATGTCGACATTGATTTCAATGCAAGTATTACTTTATCATAGTGCACTTCCACCAAAAACTCAGTTGAAAAATAAGTCACGTAAAAATCAATAAAAAAAAATCAGTAAAATCGGTAAAAATCAAAAAAGTCAAGTAAAACAGAAAAACTGATGTACGCTTAGTAAGGAACCCCTCGCTTCGCGTACTCACTCTCGGGGTACTTGTAGGTGTGCGTGACGTCCTCGCGGGTCCAGCGACCCACCGCCTTGGTGCTGATGAGCAGCCCGATGCCGAGGGTATCCTTGCGCAGGAGCTTGAGCGGCTGAGTGGGGCCGGCGTACTTCCAGAACACCTTGTCGGCGTTCACCTCGGCGTACACGAAGTTGGCGTCGTAGGGCCGGAGCACCTCGCCGCGCTTGACGGCCGCCACGGAGGCCGGGCCGCAGCGGTACATATCGTCGCTCAGCTCCTGCGGCGTCGAGTCGATCACCTGCGTGGGATTTCGCGGATGAGAAATTGAAATTACCGACAATGCAATCCTGCGCATTCAGCATTTTCATTCATAAATAAAAAGAATCCTTCTTTTCTTTTTTCAAATCAAAAATTGGCTCTTTTGAAAATTTCGGGTTGATTGTTTTGCTTCGCGATGAGGTAACGACCCGCCGAACTTGTCGACTCGGCCGCCGACGCGGCCCTGCGCAGCGGGACGCCGCTCCGCGCGCGTGGTGGACGTGAAGTGCGTGGGCCTGACGGATTACCTGCCATCCGGCGTACTGCGGCGCCGGCTCCAGGTCCGGCCGCTGCATCCAGACCTCGTTCCAGACGTGGAAGTTCCTGCGGAGACATCGGGCCGCGTCAATTATATTATAGCAGCGGGACAAACAACAACAGGGAAAATTGATTGAGAACTCCGCCCACCCGGCGCGAAAAAAATAAAAGAGTTAGCTCAACAATACATTTAGCTAAGCTAAATAGTGGATAACTAATCATTTTCCTGTGTAGGTAAACATTTAACTATGTCGCAAAAATTAGCTATAGAGCTAAAAATGTTGCTTAAAATTTAGCTATATAGCAAACAAATTTGGTACGTAGCTTAAAATTCAGCTGTGTAGCCAAACATAGTTACATTTTTAGCTACATAGCTAAATAATTAGTTATCCCTTATTTAGCTACATTGGTTATTGGTTTCGCTTCACAGCTTATCATTTTTTCCGTGCGCGCCCGCTGGAGGTCCACAAAGACCACCAGCAGCAGCAATAGTCTTGGATACTCTATTCGCCGTTCGCTCACCAGATGGAGTCGCTGTTGAGCTCCTCCATGACCTTGCCGGCGTCGTTGACGAAATAGTCCACCGTGAGGCTGTTTTGCGTGTCGTGGGCGCTGGCGTAGCACGTGATCACGCGGCAGGGGATGCCCAGCGCTCTGCACACTGCACAAACAAACGATAGTACCTTATTTTATGGCAATTTAAAGAGTGAAACAAAAAGTTTAGTACAGATACAGATTTTTTTTATTTTTAAAGAAAAGTTGTTCTTACGAGTGCCGAGTACGCCGGAGAACACCCAGCACTGGCCGTACTTGACGGGCTTGTGCGTCTTGTGGAACGTCTGCAGGATCTTCATGGAGCCCACCCACTTGGTGGGCGGGGTGCCGCCCTCGAACTCGCTCGTCCAGTTGCCCATCACGGCGCCGTTGTCGTCCGGGGAGTTGACCTTCGGCATTCGAAATTCAAGAGTGAGCAGGCAGGACCGCGTATCGCGAGGAGGGATGTGCGCTTTCCTCCTTGCGACAACTCGGAGGGAAGTCCGTGCATGACGCTATTTATTGACGATCTTGCAGCAGGTTGGTGACTTGGACGCACGGCAAGGGTGGTCGCCGATGCACAAAAAAGTTAGCTATGTAGCTAATCAAACCAGCTATTTTTATCAACATAGCTATTTTTGACTACATAGCTACTTGTGGGCGCATAGCTAAATTTTTAGCAAATCGATAAATAATTAGTAATATTGCGTATTTAGCTGACTGGGGCTTACCGCGGCGGAGAGGGCGCGCGCCGTCTTGACGGGGTCGGCGCGGCTGGAGGGCGACAGCCGGCCCACGCTGGCCGCCAGGTAGAGCGTGCACTCCAGGATGTCGCGCTCGAACTGCGCGAACTTCCAGACGGTGGGCCGGATCCGGTTGTAGGAGCCGCGGTAGATGAGGCCCGAGTCGCTCAGCACGTACTCCTGGCGCAGGTCCTCGCCGTAGAGGTACACCTGGTCCTCTGTGGGGGACAAGGTCGAGGGTGAGAGATTGGATGGGAAAAATGATTAGCTGTATAGCTCAACCAATTAGCTAAATATGGGATAACCGCAAGTTTTTAGCTGTGGCTAAAAATTAGCTGTGGCTAAAAATTAGCTGTGCCAAAAAATATTTAGCGTAGTAGCTAAATTATTTTTTTTTCTGGCTACATATCTGAATAATAGTTATCCCGTATTTAGCTGGTTTACCTATATAGCTAATCTTTTTTTCGTGTGAGAAGGACAAGGGGGAGGGGCGTCGTCAGGCTAGCAAAGGACGCGCGGCTACCGGTCCCGCCCACGGCGGCACACGGCAACCCGTCGCGGACAGCGGAGAGATGATGTCGCCCGGATCAGCTGCTGGGCCAAATCACAGGCATTACGCGCTCAGCGAGCAGACGCGAGCAGCCGCCGCTCGCCGCCGCCGTATCAAAATATTCAATCTTTCCATTCCTGGAGATCCCGTTGTGGACGGCGGCACCCACCCCGGCGCCGTTGACGCCAAGGTCACGGCTACTGCTGCTGCTGCACCCACATATTCGCGTTTTTGGTTTCTTTTTCTATCAAAAAGTAGAAAAATCTCCTATGGTCGTTTTGAAAGGTCAAATCATGTGTATAAATTTTGACAAAATAATGGCAAGCACAAGCGACCGTTCCAGTGCGAAACGGGAGTGGGAGTTCGAAACGATCACGTTTCATGTGTACTATGAAAGGCAAAACCGACGTCGTTCCGATGTCGTTTGCGAAAATGGCTTAGCGCTCTGACCTGGGCACCAGGGGTTGAAGAGGATGAAGATGCCGCCGGGCAGCGAGTAGCTGAGCGCGCCGTCGCCCTGCAGCTTGGTGTCCACGTCCATCTTCCACTCGCCGACGATGCACGTCACGGCCGGGGTGATCTGGAGGTAGAGTGCGAATCGAATGATTGTGATTGGTGTTCGATCGACCGACCGCCTATAATCGGTTCCGGGGCGATCAGCCGTCGATCGGCGCGTTAGCCCCCCCGGGGGGCTCGCGCGGGAAATTCAAATGAACGAGACAGACCAGCACGCGGATGTAGTTGCCGTCCGTGGCGTCCAGGACGGCGCTCCACTCGGCCGGGGAGTCGGCGATCTTCTCCAGGAGGGGCACGGCGACCAGGGTGCCCTGGCCGAAACTGTTCTTGCCCGCGTCTGCAGATAGAGACAATACGGTCAGATTTTTAAAAGAGCAAGGGGTATACTTCCCAAAAAAACGGTCGACACCCTCCAAAAAATCAGAAAAAAATCAGGGAAAAGAAATCCAGAAAAAATCAGAGAAAATGAAGAAAATTAGAAAAATCTGTGTATGCTTGAATTTATGGTTAAGTACCCCTCGAGGCGAGAGTGGGTCGGGTGGACCAGGTACCAGGTACTTGCCGACGACGGAGAAGATGAAGCTCATGGCGTCGCGGTGGCGCTGGAAGGGCCTGCTGAGCGCCAGGACGAGGGCGAAGGCCTGGCCGCGGCGCACGACGAGGCGCGCGTCCCGGGGCCGCTCCATCAGCTCGAAGCGGGCCGTGTTGTGCACCCCGCCGTTCTCCGCCAGGCACAGGTCCACGCTCAGCACGGCCACCACGGACAGTGGCCCGGTGGACAGCGGCCCCGTCGACACCACCAGCTCGCCGTCAAGCTCTGCGGGCGGGGAAAATGAGTTTTTTTAGGGACTTCAAAAATGATGCGGGATGCTGGTTGAAACACGGCGTGTTCGTATTGTTCTGCGTGTCTCGTTTCTTTAAATGTATTTGGCACCCCAGGGGATGACCGCCTTACACGGGGGCCTTGCCTCGTGTCTCGGTCAGTCGACCAAGGTCAGCTCGCCCCGCCAGCACACCGCCCCGCCCCACCGCGCCTGAGTCACTGCGGGGGGATAGGGGAGTGGGGGAGCAGGTCTCTCAGCTGTTTCGCGGCGTCCACGCCCCACCGCCACTGCCGCGTCTCCATGAATGAAACTCACACAATATTTTCAAAACGGTGCTTTTTCTACACATCGCTGTTGCTTTTTGTAAAGGATACACAACTTTCTGAAACCAGTGAAACAAAATAGAAGTCCGTGAAATATTTTTGTTGTTGTTTGCCAGGGGGGCGTGTCTGGAAACAGGTGCTCCCGGTTGTGACCAGGCGATGCTCCAGCGCGATAGAGGCGCTGCTGGCGTCCGGCGCGCGGCTTAAACAAACCTCATCCGCATATTCATGTGCGGCGGTCCGGAAAGAGGCGGGGCGGGGCGCGCGGGCCATTCAAATCCCATTTGTGACATCAGCCGGAGGGAGGTGGGCGGGGGCG
>NW_026270133.1:0-2783 GCF_000697945.3 Frankliniella occidentalis | reverse complement strand
AGCAGCAGCACAGCAGCAGCACAGCAGCAGCACAGCAGCAGCACAGCAGCAGCACAGCAGCAGCACAGCAGCAGCAGTGACGCCACGGGACCAAGAACACAGCTTTCAGTAAACGTCATTGTTCCATCAAATGCGCGTTTCTTCAAAAACTTTGTGTCTGCGGTATTCCTGCAGGACGTCCCGTGGCGGCGGACGGCGGCGGGCTGCCCCCACGCACGTCCACGCACCTCACTGCACGTGTGCGAGACGCCGACCGACCAAGGCCGGCGCGGCAGTGCCGCTGCGCTGTGGGCCACGCCACTAGAGAGGCCAGTGGGGCATTGAAGGGAAGGGCTATATACACCGCGGAATTTTGGGGCTGCGACAACTCAGGGACAACGGGCGAGTAAAACTATACACTGCACTGACCGCGCACACCTCGCTCCTCCCCTCCCCCCAATAAAAATAAAACCGAGTGAAAAGTTTGGCGTGCCGTCGTGTGTGGGAGGTGGGTGGTGACGGTCGTGTGCACGGAGCGGATGCTCGCCTAAAAAGGCCCGGCGAGCAGCCATTAACACCTCGGACGGCGACCCGGTGCCCCTCATTGTGTAAGCTCGGACAACAAGCGCTGCTCTCCGCAAACCTCCCGACGAAATGTGTTTGTGTGGTGTGCATTTCAGCGAGTGGCGACTACTATTTTGCCACATGAGCTTCTCCAGGCAGGAGCTAAAACGGCGGCGCCTTCGTCATCCTCTTGGGACGAACGCTGCGCGGCTGGCGCGCGGGGAGTACCCGCAGCGCGCGCCGGCAGGTAGGCAACAACGGTGGGCCGCGCGCACCGATGCGTCCGGGTTGCCTACCTCAGGCTCCTCGGGCGGCCCCAGCAGGCAGACAGGCCTCAGGTAGCTGCGCGCGCCGGCAGGTAGGCACGGACCGCGCCCCGCGCGCACCGGTGCAATCGGGTTGCCTACCTCAGGTTCCTCAGGCGGCCCGGCGGGCAGACGGACAGGTGTCAGGTCATGGCTAGGTACCTGCTGCGCGCGCCGGCAGGTAGGCAACGACCGCGTCCCGCACGCACCGGTGCGATCGGGTTGCCTACCCCAGGCTCCTCGGGCGGTCCCGGCGGGTAAACAAGCCGTCGGCACGGCCCGAGGCCGGCCCTGGCCCCGACGAGACACACCCTGCGCTTCTGTTTACGCCCCAAGCGCCGGC
This sequence comes from Frankliniella occidentalis, assembly GCF_000697945.3. Lineage (NCBI taxonomy): Eukaryota > Metazoa > Arthropoda > Insecta > Thysanoptera > Thripidae > Frankliniella > Frankliniella occidentalis. Next base: position 1,592 of record NW_026270133.1, on the reverse strand, counting down.
CCTTACTGCCGCCCTCTAGCAAGCGGTACACGCGAATTACGTCACATTTATAGGAGATGGGTTTGTTTTTGTTTTGTGGCACGCCCCTTTTAGAACACATCGTGTCGGGGTTTGTGATTGGACGTCTGTTGGGAGGCAACGATATCCATGTGACACTGAGCTAGAGAAAGGAAATCGTCTAAGAGACAGTTGGTCGTTTTGCCGAGGTGACTACCAAAGTGGCCGCGGCATGACGGCGTCGTCGTCACGCGACCGTCGCCACCTCGCAGATGTCGCACTCACCGTTGAGCGCCCTGCCCCGGCCGGGCCCGCGGATGCCGTAGGGCCCGGCGGGGGGCTTGGGCAGCACGTCGCCCGGGTAGTAGTAGTTGCGCCGGCCGCTGCCGCCGCGGTGCTCGAGCCGCGGGGGAGCGTAGCCGTGGGCGCGGAAGAGGGCGCGCACCCTCTCCAGCATGTTGCCGAACATCCCGCAGTCCTCGCACACCATCAAGCTCCGGCACGGGTCGGCCTTGGCGTCCTGGGCCAGCAGCCGGCCAGAGCGAGCCTCGTCTCGGATTTGAGCCGCGCGTCTCGTCCACAACCAAACTGAACAGCGCCGCGCGCGCGCTGGCTCAGCTTCGGCTCAGCAGTCTCTCTCTCCCTCTCTGCGTCCCACTCGGCATTATGCGCCCCCGCTACGCCCCGCCCCGCCAGAGTCGCTGCTGGGCGACAGAGCCTCCTCCCACGGGAACATAGCGCACTCCCCTGAAACTGTCGCTCCCCGAGTCTTGATGTTCAATGTTCGAAATTCCCGCGAAATGTTGTACCACATACCGATCCGTCCCTCAGGTGCATCATGTCACGTAGCGCTCACGTCGAACGGGATTGTGTAGAGGATGGAGAGGATACAAACATTCCAGGAGGATCAATTTTTGAGGACAAATCCTCAGCAGCATAATTTATTTCACATAGTATTTTATTTTGTGCGGACAGTCTACTGCTCAAAACTGCGGCTAACCCCGCTGCCTACTTTGCAGCAATGGACAGGTGTAACAACGTACAGTGTGGAATCATTTGTAAGACCAATACAATTTCTTTCGCTTTGTAATGCAGTGTTTTAACACAAGATACAATTAGAGACATTGAATAATTTGCATACAAATTTTTATGAAAAGACAGTCTCATATAAATTATATATAGAAGAAGAAGCACATCAATTAAAGAACCTATGGTTCTCTATCGACATCAAAGCCATCTAAAATGATATAAACTTGTAAAAGTGACAAAGCAATTCAATACAAAAGATTTTATACATTTTCAGAAAAGAACATTAGTTATTGGTTGAAAGACAGTTACTATCAAGTATGTAGTAAGAGCCAAAGAAGGCCCATCCCACAACACAAGTTGACTTACATTTGTAAAAAACAAAAAACAAAAACAAAAGAAACAGAATTGAATTACGAGAATGCATTTTCTACCTCAAAGGTTCCTCTTTCTTTTCTTGGTCAATGATAGACGAGTCTGGAGACATTTCAGGGGGCACTGTTGAAGTACCTACACAATACAAGTGAAAGTAAGAACAAAAATTTAGTTTCTATTTGAAAATTTATAAA
>NW_026270132.1:4863-12104 GCF_000697945.3 Frankliniella occidentalis | reverse complement strand
TCCCCCTACCCCCACCTCTCCCCCCTCTCTCCATCGGTCTCTCAAAACGAGGGTTGTCGGCCGGGCCAGAGCTGGAGACTCAAACGCAGGAGGGAGGCGAGGGGGCATAGAGAGACAATAAACAAGTGCCATCGACCCCGCCGGCGCCTCGCTTCGCCCCGCCACTCTACCACTCACGTCCACTTTACTCCCTTTTAGTAATAATCCCTGTCGATTACGCTGACCCCGTCGCGGATCTAGTCAGGCGGGCTGGTGAGCAGGCAACGCTGGCGATACAGTGATGGTGAGCAGGCAGGGCTGGTAAGCAGCAAAGAGTGCTGGCGAGCAGTTCAAGGGAGCAGTGTTGGCTAATGATGGTGAGCAGTGCTGGTGAGCAGTGCTGGTGAGCAGTGCTGGTGAGCAGAGATGGTGGGCAGTGCTGGTGGGCAGTGCTGGTGGGCAGTGCTGGTGGGCAGTGCTGGTGGGCAGTGCTGGTGGGCAGTGCTGGTGGGCAGTGCTGGTGAGAAGTGCTGGTGAGCAGTGCTGGTGAGTCTGCACTAGGGGTGTTGACGAGGTCGAGGAGGGCTCCACGTCAGCAGCGAGTGGCCACCCACGAGCCGAGCATCTACCCATGCGAGCTGGATGGGTGGGATGGGGGAAGGCGATGTGAACCAGGTGGACGCTTATGAGAGAACATTCACCTCGGGAAATAATAGTTGGGCAACGACGTTAAGCAAACCTCAAGCAACTGACGTTGGCGAAGGCGCGAAAATGGATCTAGCTCAAGCTGTTTTTAAAGGATCATTTCGTTCAACAAGGAGCACCCTTTAGATAATCTTCAACAGCAAAACTCGAATGCGTGTCAATTCCTTACGACTTCGACGACGCGATACACATTCCTCGGCTTAAGCCTTGACGTTTAAAACTTGACACCTATTCGACGTTATTTTTTTTTACGCTCTCTGACGCGGGTGTAAAAATAAGTTACAACGCGTGACATTAATAATAATCCCGCCGCCCTTCCGAGGCTCGCCCCCCTATAGCAAGAGAGCAGAGCGGGAACAGTAAAAAGCACACACGGCCATACAAGATGATATCACGCCGCGCGGCCACCGAACGATGCGTCTCTCAAACGGGCGTCCCGATGAAATACGGCGTCCGCCGGATATTAGTGCAGCCGAAATGGGAGCGCGAGCTCGCGGCCAATCACAGAAGAGGGCTCTGACAGCCGAACGCGCGAGCCGGAGCACAGCGCGGCAACAAATCAAGAGCGCCAGCCGCACACACACCGCGTGGTGATCATGTTCTCATTCCATCCGTCTTATTTGAGAATCTATTTGTAATCTATTTCTTTGAGACGAAAAATAAATAAAAAATACACAAACACGCTCACACCCTTACAAAACCTCCTGCTTGTTTAATTTTTTTCATTATTATTCAATCACACGATCCCACACGAGTCCCTATCCCGTTGTTTGTCTTGTGTTGCGTCACAATGCTATATACATCTACAAGTATAACATGCATCTCTCAAGCTTTGCTCTCGAGCGGGCGCGATGCGTTTCGGACGCGCGGCGCGCCGTGTTCAATTTGTTCAAAAGGATATCATCAATTTGGAGCTCTTGTCATTTATCACGGCGCCCGCGGGGCTGGGCCAGGCCGGAACGTGCACCCATTGTCGTGTCAGGAGCACGGGGAGTCCCCGCAGCCTCGATTGCTGCCGACGGGCTCATTTCAACCAGAAACTGATAAGTTTCCATCAACGGTCCTAGCTACCACTTCCGCGGTCCATTTTCAAGCTTATTCCCATCGTGTTTCGTCGACCCCATCGCCCGCCCGGCGCCCGGCCCGTCGCGGTCAAGCCGAAGACGAATATGAGTAAGAAGAAGAGCACACATCATGTCCGCCCCCCTGGGGCGGAATAAGGCCAACAGTAACGGCAAACTCAGTGACGAAGAAGAATGACGAGCGAATAATAATAATTATTTCTATGCAAATATCGAGCGAGCTCCAAGTATGAAGCCGTGTTGGCAATAACAAACTGCTCATTACACGATTGAGATACGCGACAGCAGGATATGATATAGGAACGTCCTTGCATCGGTCCTTTCCTTTGCGAAGGACCCCAGGGAAGTCCTTGATGCCTCCCTTCCTTACGCTGTGAAAAATAGTCGTAGATGTACGGGAAAAATTCCCATGATATGTGTGTCGTAAAATTACAATTTGAAATTTACAAGCACTTTGTGTCGACTTATAATTGATCGTCCAGCAAGAATTGGCTGTCACAATAACTTACAACATTTGTTGTAAATCAAAACTACAAGAAATGTTGTAAATTGATAAGGATAGTTTTCACAGTGTTATTAAAATATTCCATTTGCCAATCAGAGTATCGTATCATGTCGTACCGTACGAATTTTAAAATTATTTTTGCAGTGTCCATGGCTTTGCAGGAGGTTCTCGGAGGCATGTCCATAGCTTTTATTGTTGCTGAAGGGCCTAACTGCATGCGACACCGTGAGCGCGCACGAAGGTACACACGCTCTTCTCTCACACACGCACACCCCCACACACACGCGCCGTGGAGCCCAGCGCGCAAAGTGTATCAGATAACATGAGTTATGCGCTTGTTTTACACGACAGAGGCGCATAGTGTCATGAGATACGCACCCCCCGCTGCGTTACGTTGTTATGTGTTTAGAGTGTGTGGCGGAGCGTGGCGCACACTGAGTTTGGGCAGCCGACACCCCATCCCCTCCCCTCTCTCTCTCCCTCTCACCGATTGAATAGATCTGGTTTGGTTTACGATGCCTTGCCCGCCCCGCCACCCCCCCTGGCCCGCGGGAGATGCAGTCGTCCCGTCCGAGTTAACGGCTCGATCGGATCGGATCGCACAGCTCCACACCGCTCCAAATGCACTGGGAATAAAGTTTAAGGCGCAAAGGCCGGCCGCCGAGCTTCGGGCCTGATTCACAATACGCTCGACAAAATGCTCTGGGACACCCATAAGATCAGATCTGAATGTTGCCCCACTGCATGGTCTCGATATTTTGGGCCTTCTCCCCCACGGTGCGCCCTGCGCCCTTGCATGGTGTTGATCTAATTCTTGCACTGGGACACTGCTGGAGTGCATACGACCATCTAGTATAGTTTTGGTAGGAAAAACAGACAAATGATTACCAATTTTAATCTGAACGAACAGATCGGCGATGAGGAACACTAAGTGAAGGTTACGATTCGCCCAAGAAAAGAGGCCGGGTGAAGGTTATGTCGGGTGCGCTAACGAGGGAGAACTCTGGCGACTGTCCAAAAGAGCGAGGAAAGGAGCAAAGATGCGCGAGCGCCGAGTGGCCTGGGATAGAGGGGAGGGGCGGAGGTGCACTCGACCAAAACCAGCCTCCCAGCAGCAGCCCGCGCGGCAGAATGTGCAGCTAATGCCCCATTATTTCACTGTATTAAAATGCGTCGGCCGCGCGTCGTACTTTGCGCGCGTTTCGTTAAAATCTTCTCGCTGCGGCGGCGGCGACGGGCCGATCGGTGGCGCCTGCTTAATGGTGGGGCAGCCGACAAGAGATGACGCCGCCCGTCACTTTTAGCACTCTGGTCCGGACCGTCGGACCGGCCCGAGTGACGACAGGACAGACTCTTTTGTCTCCGTTGACGTGGAAGCAGGAAGGGTGCGCGTGACCAGCCCCTTCCTCTGCCCCATCTGTTTCCCCCATAAAGCCGCCGTGCAGTATGGACAGCAACAACGTCGAGTCCGGCGAGCGTCCGCGACGCGAGTTCCGCTCCTAAAACGCCGTGTGTGACTGTCCGCGACGAGCCATGCCCGTGAGTGTGCGACTGTTGCGACCGCTCGTATAGGAGGCCCTTCTTGTCAGTCCTGTTAAAGTGTGCGAGTGTGTGAGGGTTTTTTTCCCGGTCTCATACTGCACACCAGCGAGCTGCAGCAGCGGTGCTGACAGCGGGCATTGTGCCGTCGTTGCAGCGCCGAGCTGACACACACCACCGCAAAACGCCAATCGCCGTGAAAGCTAGAGGGGGGTTTGCGAGAGGGGCTGCTTTGAGGAGGAAAGATTCATCTCATAAGGAGTAAGTAGTTTCCGATCGCCTGGCTGCTGTGCATAGGCCAATAACAACTGGTGGGCGCCACCACCGCCGTATGGTGGAGGAGGGAGGGGCGCGGCGGCGGGCACTGCACTTCGCGGCGGAGATTGAGTGTGTGTGTGTGTGTGCAGCGGCTCCCGGCCAGGGTCCTGCTCATCTGGATCGTCCACGGAGAAAGTGCTCACTTTCCATCCTGAGTAGAGCACGTGCGCGCACACACAGGCACACACACACACACACGTGGGAGCCCTTGCGCGCGCCAATGCGCGTGTGTGACTGCGGCTATGGGAGCGCTTTGCTGCGGCCGCGGCGGCAGATAAGGGGACAGCTCGCGGCCGCCGCAATACTTTCCAACGCCGTCCGGGACGGGGACGCCGCCGCCGCCGTCCGGGACGCGCGGCCCGCGGGGGCAGCAGCAGCAGCGGCGGCTAGTATCACCGCGGGCTCAATGGACGCAACAAGAGCAGCGTAACTCTGGGCGCGCGGCCGCCGAGATACGACTGTCGTCGTCCTGCCCTGCCGCTGGTCGCTCCGCCCCGCGCCTGCTTGCTCCATACGGATGGCCATAACTCCGCCGTCGTGCAGGCCGGACGACGACGACGGGCCGCGCCTGTCGCGCCTTGACGTCCGAGGGGTTTGATCGGGAGTGACGTTTTGCCCGTCAAAGGGAGAGATAACTATCGACTTCGCCTTTGACATGACGTGGTTACGCAATAAGGGAGTGGCGTGGCGCGTTCTGTCCATCTCTCTCTCTCTGTCTCTCTCGCACACACACACACACACACACAGGGTTATCTTGAGGCCCTGCGCGCGCGAGCGACGAGCGATAATAAAATACAATGCAATGGCGTTTGAGAGATGGACGGGGCGGGGCGCGGAGGCCGACACGACGCCCGCCACACAGTAAACCCACCCCGATCGTCGTCTTTATGTATGGATTTACTGCGAGGCGGGAGCTGACATATCAGGCGAGCCAGAGGCCTTTGACGAGCCGAACTGAGCGACCGGGCTTGAACGCCTCTCCCGCAGCACGTCCCGCGGCTCGCTTGTCCGCCCGTCCGACGTCGGTCCGTCCATCCGACGTCGGTCCGTCCATCCGTCCGGTCCGTCCGATTCGTTGGCCCCGCGCGACCTTCCAAGGCTGCCGGGCGCCGCCGCACCGCGCGGCATGGCGGGGCGTAGCAGGAGGAGCCCTCTGCGCCGGAGCAGCCGGTGTGCGAGGAGGGACGGCACGGGAGATTGTGCCAATATATTTCGCACTCAAATGCAATCCGCCGCAGGTACATATAACATACACCTTTGGTATGATAAATAAAAAGAGGCTTATGTCAAATCAACGATCCGAAGCAAGTACTCGAAACGAAACACGCGTGTCTTCAACGGCTATATTTTAGTTTGGTGCCTCTATAAAAGCACTCAACGATTTCGAGGTTTGAAAGGTGCGCATACGCTCCACTATATCTTTCGTTCTCCTTGTAAACTCTGCGGAGCTATCCTAAAGTGGTATGACGAGTTATGTTTCCACAAATTGTTGACACCTTAAGCTTAAAATAGAGATATTGAAAGAATTTTAAAATGCACGCAAATTTTCATCCCGTCTTAAATTTAAAATGATTATACTTGGTACAAATCTTAATTTTGAATTCGATAGATGCGTTTAGAAAATTGAATGTTGTAGCTCGTCACCTTGAGTCATAGAGCAATATGGAGGGGTGGCGTTTTCCAACAAATCAAGATAGTAGGCTACCGCATGCTCACATAGGACTCAAGGTGTTAAGTTAACAATTGCAGTATAGTGTACCCTGAAGAACTTTCAGTATGTAGTAGGATGGTAGCAGGCTCATCAACTCATTTTCACAGACCTGCTTGGGGTTGAGCTATACTCTACCGCGTGCAGACAGGGCGTCGCAGGCGCGCGCGCGCGCGAACGGGGCGCGGGTTGCCTGCCCACACTGCGCGACCTGTCGTGCTAATTAGTGACCGGGTTGTGCATTAGGAGGGCCGGGCCGGGCCGCGGGTCCCCGCCGTCGTACACCGGCGCCCGATAGGCAGGCATGGGCGAGCAGCAGTGGCTGCTCCCGCGGGGGCCGCCAGTAGGGCAGTGTGTTACTGCTTTCCCTAGGCTGCTCCCGCGGGGCGGGGCCGGGCGGGGCGGCGCCCACATCACATGACCATCAGCATGTGCCACGGCCACGGCACATTGACATTGTCGTTACCCCCGCCAGGACTTTCTAGCTAATGACTGCACTTTTTATCCGCTTGCGGCCTCCACGCTCCACGTGTCGCGTCGATCAGCCGCGGCGCCACACCTGGCCGCCCGCCCATGGGCGCCACCCGGGAGACTGGCTGCTCATAGCTTCTGCATCACTGCCATCCTCTCCAGCAGAGAGGGGCGCGGCCGGGCGGCCGGCAGCTAGCAGTGCTGCACACGGCGTCGAGCGAACGGGGACGACAGGAACTCGTCGGCACCAACACCTTCATTTGCCGGGCAAGTCGAACACACACTGCTGCACGCCGCAGCTCTGGACTGGATTTCTATATCCACCACCGAAACGGTTTTTAAAACCAGTCGTTCGCGTTCTGCGAGATGGCGGCGCCGGCTTCTCCGGCCGCAGGGTCGTGCGACACTGACCTCCGCGCCCGACGCATACTTGACCTTTGGCCTCCGCTTCATCCTCAGTTATGGGCAAATTTGGGCCAGTAGATCCTCTCTCCCCTTTCTCTGTGTGTTTTTTCCTTCTCCTCATCGGTCTTCCTCGCAGACTACCTGCTCCTCCTCTCCTCCCCCCTTCTCTTTTCTCCTGGGAGGTCCGCGGCAGCGTATTTACATGTGGACCGGACCGGACGGGGCGGACGAGCTGCGCGAAGTTCCGGAGCACGCCGGGGAGGGAGGACCTGTGCGCGGGGACCACAGGTAGAGGGTCAGTGACCGTGTGGCGTGTGGTGTGGTGGTTTCGATTATCATTTTTTAGGCTTCTGCGAACAAGAAAGGGGCGCCCTGTTGCCGTCGTCGTCGTGTCGGTGCGCTGGCCCGTTCAGAATCGGAAGCCTCTGTGTCCTTCAAGCATCCCGAAAATGTTGTGCGGCCGAGTCAGGAGTTCTCAGCTTGGCCAAAAGGGCCCCGCCGCGCCGGGCCCCGCCCCCCGCCCGGCTCC
>NW_026270132.1:0-3589 GCF_000697945.3 Frankliniella occidentalis | reverse complement strand
GCAGCCGTGAGTCACACCGGTACGACCCCGCCCGGGGGCCCCCTTGCGCTCTCCCCGGGGCCGCCCTGCACGGACGGTTAGTAATGGGAGCAGCCTCCACACAACGGCCACTTACTGTGCACACGCCACTTAGGCTCCAAGTTTATAATTTGCATTTTGCGTTGACATATGTTGCACGGCTGAGCAGTCCGCGCGCTCCTCTGCTGTGGTTGTTGTTGTAGTGTGTGTGTGTGTGTGCGCGCGAGAGAGAGAGACGGAGACACCCACTGCGAGGCGAATACATGAGGGGCAGCGAGAAAGAGAGAGAGGAGAGAGAGACAGAGAGAGATAGAGAGATAGAGAGATAGAGAGAGAGAGAGAGCATGCAAGGTAAAGGGCATGGGCACGGCCATGTACAGCGGCCTGACCAGCCCAATGATCGTGACGCCCCCCCCCCCCCTCCCCGGCCCACTGCCCTCCCATGCGGGTCACTGCACGCCGTGGGGCGCGGCGGGGCGCGGCGGAGGGGAGCCCCACCCGGCCCGGGGATAGGTGGCGCGCTGGCAATCGCAACATTGAATGGCCCGGCGAGCCGGACGACAAATGGTGTGGCACAAAAGTGCAGGGCACGAAGAGGCCATATCCCGGCGAAGGCGAAGCAAGCAGCAGCAGCGCGCCGCGCACGGCACTGCACTGCACACCCAACCACTTGTGCCCCGCGGGACACGATGGCGACGCCGTGACCGGGGTCGGGGTACCCACCAGGGCCCACCCACCGCACGCACGTTGCACCCGAGGCTCAAACGAGCGCGGCACGAGCCAGGGACGACAAAACTTCACCGGAACCGCTTGAATGCCAATGGACACACATTTGTCACACACGTAAAACTTTTGAATATTAAGGTGACAAAAAAAGGCGGTAAGTGCCTTTCTAACATGTGTTGCGACAGATGTGAAAAACTTGTTCTTGCCCTCACAGCTCTTTTGTTTCTGAAAAATTGGTATCATGTGTCACCTTTTAATTTACAGTGTTCTCAAAGGGATAAAAATCGATATACGCCCTTCAAGCAACGACGGCAGCGGCTGCAGGGGCGACGCAAACCTGAATACACACGTACAGACGCACGCTGGAGCGGGTGTCAAAGCTGGGCGGAGACACTCAACTCTCACATACACACACCTGAGACGATCGGGCAGTAAAACTTAACCTGCTGGAAAAGACCCAAGGCCTCCGGGGGCCGCGCAGCAGGAGGGCTCGTGACTGCGATGGGTAATTAGACTTGCACAAAGTGCAGCGCAGTGCAGCGCACACACCAAGTGCAGCAGTTCGTGCGGACGCCCCGCCCGGGCGTCCTTCAGTCTTTGTCTCGCGCCAACAACACGATGCGTCGCGACGCCGCACCTCCCGGGGAAGTGGCGGGGCAGGGCCGGCAGGGCGGCCACATCGACAGAGGCGCGACGTAGTTGATGCACCTCTCCGGGCTCCTCATTTGTCGGAACAAAGTTGTGCTTTTAACGACTCGCGAGCGGCGAGGGCATCTCTCTCCCCCCTGCTGCACTTCACTCTCGGAGTGTGCGTGTGTGTGCGTGTGTGCATTTCTGATGAGTTTCGTCTGGTCTGGTGACCAAACGCGCAACTCGATAAGCCAAGTCCAGAGAAACCCCACCCCCGGATACGCGGGTCTCGGGAAAAAGTGTGAGCGGGTACACTGGAACAGAGACCAGAATATGATAAAAAATAAAAGAATACACACACACACACACAGGATCACGGCATGCTAGTCAAAGTGTGCACACTCGTCCTTTGGAGGGTTGCACCGCGTTACACTGAACGTTAAAAACGAAGAAAAAAGCTTTAAACAACAATGGTGCCTATTTACCGAGGGCACAATTTGTGCAATACCGTGTTTCACACGCCAAAATGAAGTTACAGACCTAATCATTTCCAAGTACTTTCTGACAGCTCCTCCTGCAGAACAATTAGATTACGAGGGTCAACCTGATGATGATCGTGGTAGTGTAGTAGTACTCGGTACATATTTACTCGCCATAACAGTTGCTCAAAAAGAACTTAACAACCCATACCCATCCTAAGATATCCTGCCTTCCTGCCTAGTTGAAGTCGAGTAATACTCCACTCAGGCGGCCACGCCGGCCGGAGGGCAGCAGCAGAGCAATCAGCGAAAGAAAGTTGATTAAAAAAAGGAGCAAGGATGGCTCCACACGTCAACAGATTTGACGGTGATGTCAATACGCCTTTCTCGCCCCCACGCCCTTCTCCCCGCTCCAGCACTTGGCATCGGTTCAAATCCGTTAATTATAGGCATGGCCGAGTGCGGGATGGTTTGACTCTCTCGCCGTCGCCGCCGCTGCTGCTGCTGTTTTGCTAGCTTTACCCACTACTTAAAACTTTCCCTGTCTCTCTGCGCGGTAGGCTCCCTCGGGAGACTCACCCAACGCCGTTGCTGCAGCCGCTGCAGTTGTTGCTGCTGCAGCCCGACTCTCCCCCGGTGCGGCCGGCCCGGCACCTGGAGCTTCTTTGCCATGGTGAAATGGGTCCGGGTCGAGCCCAGTCCAGGTTCACAAGCCATGTCAGGGAGCGGGCGGGACGGGACGGCGGCGGCGGTGGCCGCACAGCAGCAGAATAACGCGCGGCGCGAGAAATCTTCTCCCCCTTATTTGCGCCGCGAACCATTTTGAAACACGAGCCGCAGGGAGCTGGCTGAGATTATCAGAGGCAGCTGCAGCAGCTCCAGGCAGGCCCGCCCCACCTGCAGGTGGCATGCCGTCTGTCTGCTGCCCCTCTTTCCACGCGTCAATAAGATATCAACACAATGCTGCTCCCGCCCGGGAAGGCAGTGATACGAGCGCGCCCATGCGCTGCTACGCCGATATCATCTCATAAGGTACCAGTTCCCGTCGCTGCCGCCGCAGCCGCAGAGCCCCTATTGCAGCACGGTGACGGTGTGCTTGTGGCGGCCTGCATATAGGACCACCGCTGCACCCCGCAGCGGGGCTTGACGTTACTCATCAGTGCGTGAGAGAGAGGGAGTGGACTGGGCCACAGCAGTCTCTCTCTCTCTCTTTCGTATCCACCCGAACTGCACACGAGTAGACTTGCGAGCAAGAGCTCCCATGCACCCTGATGAACTTCTTCTATTGAGGTCGTTAGTGCGACGCGTTTGCGCTCCGGTGCGGATGTGCGACCGGCTGGTCCGCCCGCCCGGCCCCGCCCCGCATGGCCGGTCACTCGATACGATATGACGCGATACGCCTTGCATTTTAAAAACCGGACCAGGCTAATGACGGGCATAAAGCCATTCGGGTTGCGCGGCCCCGCCGGCCCCGGCCGCGGCACACCGCATAGGACCCCTCGGGGGGCGCGGCGAGGCCCCGGCCAGGCCCCGCGGCCGGCAAAGCCTTATTTATCATGTATCAAAGCGTCCGAAATTAATTTTGTCGCCGTCATCCGCGGCCTCTTAATCCTCGTGGACGCGGACAAGCAGCGGCAATAAAGGCGACGCGGCTGGGGCACACCGCAAGCGAGCGGAAGAGGCAGCGAGATACACAAGAGAGAGGAGGGAAGAGAGAGAGAGAGAGAGAGAGAGAG
>NW_026270131.1:5837-7411 GCF_000697945.3 Frankliniella occidentalis | reverse complement strand
GGGGGGGGCAGGACGGGGGCCTCGATCCGGCTTGGCGTGGCGTGGCGTGGCCGGCCACTGCTGCTGCCGCCCATTCATTGCCCTGTCACCACACGTCATAAGAAAGCTAAGCTTGGATGAACTCTGCTGCTGCGCGGAGGTCGTCGTGGCCCGGGCCAATCCATCAAACACACACAATATAGTTTGCAAAAGTTTCGATAAATTCACCGTTGAACCCGTTGAACCCCTAGTAGTGGTGAGATTTAATTTTTCTTCATTTTTTATTAAATGTTCACGCGGACTGTATTTGTCATCTCTGTACTATGCATAGTACCGGGTGTCCCATTTTGCCCCCGTTGCTGCTCTGTACCGCATACGCAGGGTGTTAGTGAGTTGCCTATTCGGCGGGCGTCATAGGCGCAAACGGTATAGGCAAGCCCTCCCGCACCGCACACCTGCATGCGGTGCAGTATCTTATGGCCTGAACACACATCCCTCAACCTATTTTTTCGCAGTTTCTTTTTCATTTTCCGGACAGCGCGAAGCTTTTGCCATGCCGCCATATATCGCCATACCTCAGCGACTCGCATGACGAATGTTCAGCAACTGCTCTCTTGCTCTCCGCCGTGTCTCTCTGCTGGTGGGCGAGGCGGCGGCACCGGGGAGGTGTCCTGTCCCCGCCGGCCCCCGCCTGGTGGCATTTCAAAGTGTTGCACCGAACCGGAGCGAACCGAACCGAGCCGAGCTCTGGAGCTGCCGCCGGCTCGGGCAACACATATACCCCCGTATCTCGCCGCCGCCGCGCGCAGAGTTGCCCGCCCGAGCGGGGGCGCGGCGGTGTCCTATGACAGGGGGGCCGTGGCGAATCGGTACTGTCGTATATGGTCCCGGAGGCCTGCTGCGCGGCGCAGCGTGCATATGCGGCCGTACGCGCCGCCAAAGGACGTCCACGGCACCCCCTCGGCGACCACCCGCCCTCTGCACTCGACCAGGTCGCCGACGTTTCATACAACAGCGGTCCCGCAGGGGGGCGGTGTGGTCATACGGTCGTCGTCGTGGTCGTGTTCCTGGTGGTCGTAGCCGTGCTTCTGATTGTGCTCGTGATCCTGGTCGTGGTCGTGCTCGTGGTCGTCTCCTGGTCGCAGTCATGCTTCTGGTCGTGTGGTCGTGATCCTGGCCGTGGTCATGCTCTTGGTCGTGGTCGTACCCCTGGTCGTGGTCATGCTCTTGGTCGTGCACCTGGTCGTGACGTCCTGCCGTCGCCTTACTGCGACCTCTGTGGGGTTGCGCTCGCGACCTCCCGCGCCCCCCCTGGTCGGCGGGGACCCCTCTCGACCGCACGGCCACCTGGGCGTGCTGAGCGCGCCCACCCCATTCCGGCATTCTGCGCGCGGACAAAACGATCTACTTTCTCACTCGACGGCTAAACGGCTGCTGTGCACCGATGCTCACATAACGCCAGCCCCTCAGTGTATACACTGCTCACCCCCTGCTCCGCCTCCTCCTACAACACCGGTCGTCTCCCCCTGACTGCGGCAGCAAGAAGGCGTTCACGCCCAGCCCCACCCCCTCGGCCCCTCCCCATGGGTGGCGAC
>NW_026270131.1:0-1477 GCF_000697945.3 Frankliniella occidentalis | reverse complement strand
CTGGGGCCGGGCCCCGCGGGGGGCCACACACTTCTGCCTCGCTATCACGCCCCGCCCCGCCCGGCCCCGCGCTGCCGCACCGCATCGAAAGAAATAACACACACTCTTTACTTATTGGGAATTTGGCGTCAGCTCATGATCATTTTTGTAAACTTGTGCGGACGTACTAAAGTTCCAAACCGCGCTGCTCTCGGCACTTGTGCCCTTTTTATTCCGACCCCCTCTAGCTACAGGGCAGAAGCCAGTCGCGACTCATGGGAAAAGTGAAAAAGGGAAAAACGATTTCTCACAGCGACATCTCAGTCCGACCTTTGGACGCACCCCATGTTCTCGTTGGCGCCGCCTTTCTTGCTGCTACATTCGCGCAGTGTACATACTATCTGTACAATGTCCCCCGATCAGCTGCATTTCCGCGGACTCAGTAAGAAGAGAGGTGTGTTTGAATATGACTATTTTAATTTCTTTTACTGTCTTTTTGCGTATGCCCCATTTCTCCGCGGCACATTGTGCTATATCTGCCACATGGGGAGAGTAATTTCAGTGGTGACAAGTGAAAAGGGCGTAAGCCCAATGCAAACTCCGTGGACTTACGCCCTTTTCCCTTTCCACCAGTTAATTCTCCCCGCTCTTCTCTCCCTCGTATGCAAGGTTCCCGATGAGGCGTCTGCTTATCTAGGGATCAAAAGCGCACGTTACGGAGCCCGCGCGCGTCAGACTGCGACTGCGGCCCGACGATGAGGTAGGTGGAGTTGGGGGACAAGTAGGTCGCCGGCGGCGAGGCGCTCATAGCTCGCTCGCCATCATCCCCATTGATGTCGGGGCCTTGCGTCGCGCTACACCTGTCCGTCCGTCACTTACGTCCGTCACTTGCGTCCTCCGGGAGGTCACTCGCCCCGGGTTGCGCGCACACCACGCGGGTCCGGCGACATTCCCTCCTAATGCTCGCTCACTCCCCCGCCCCACCCTAAAGTGCCTCGGCCAGCTCACTGATAGCATCCGACCGGAGCGGGGCGGCGGCGGCGAGGTGAGAGGTTAGGGCGGCGCGCTCGGACCTTCCCTCCGGCCCGGAAACACCCGGAGCACTCGCGCGCGCTCGCTCTCTCGCACTCCCGCCGACGTGCAGAAGTGCGCGTTGTCGCTGTCTCCGTCACACCGGGCGGGGCGTCCCGGGCCCACAGCGGGGCGAGCAGGGCCCAGACCGTGTAATGCGCCCCAGCGCTGCACTGCACTGCACGGCCCCGAAAGCTGGGGCTATTGTTGTGTTTACGTAGTTTACGTGCACTGCGTGGCGTCGCCGGGGGCTTAGCGGGACGGATGACGAGACGGGACGACGACGACGACGACGGGGAGCTTTGTAGGAGCTCCATACGTCGAGGACTGCGTCACAAGGCAGGACGGAGTAAGGACGGCGGACTTGTGGGAAGTGGAAGAAGCCAAACCGGAAGAGGAAGAAGGGGGGAGGGAGGGAGGGAGGGAG
>NW_026270130.1:5391-6108 GCF_000697945.3 Frankliniella occidentalis | reverse complement strand
TGACTCTCTTTAGCTGCAGTCATGTGCCCAACCCGAAATTGGTGTCAAAGCGTTCTTGACCGGAAGCGTCAGAAAGGCGCGTTTGGGGCGAACGGGTCATTTCAGTAATTGGTAACGAAGTAAAGCCAGGCGCAAGTAGATGATTTGAGGTCTAAAGCAGGGGTCAGATTGTTACCCATCATGCTCCTTCGCGACACTGGAAAACAAAAGGTGCTACACAACGCCGTTGAAAGGTCTTGCTACTATTGCAATCGCGCCTTTGTAAACGCCGCGTAAACCTGGCGTATAAATACTGCTGGACTGCGACTGCCCCCCACGCGAGTCCACCGAGTCGACTCACTGGCCAGGCGGCCCACCCTTTGTGGCGCCTTGTGGACGCGCCCCAGGCGTCCCCTTTTCTCCCTCGCATGATTGCAGCTACTCTTCGCTCCGATGTCCGCTAGCGTCGATAGGTAGGTTATTCCGCTGCACGGCAATCAGAACCTAAAGAAGAAAAGCACGACTGCACGATCTGTTCCCTCCTCAACGCTGATTATGCACAATTTTTGGAAAGTCTCCTTTCGGTTTTACAGTGTGGTCGTCGCCGACGTCGGTGTGGCAGTCAGTCAATGAGCGAAGGAATAAGCGAATCAAGCAGTCATGCTTTTCTTCTCTATGTTAGACTGTTTTCCTGCAGCGGGATTTACCCTTTTGGGACCTGTACGTACGTATACTCGT
>NW_026270130.1:0-306 GCF_000697945.3 Frankliniella occidentalis | reverse complement strand
GACGCGTGGCGGCGCGCGCGTGGACGCCAGGGCGGCGTCGCGGCCCCACCGCAGGCGCCATCTAGCGGCCGTCGCGGGGAGCGCGGCGCGGCGCGGCGCAGGCGGTCGCGTCGCGCGCGGGGTAGCGCGGCGCCGGCTCCGGTGCATGCGGCGTGGCGGGCAGGTTTGAATGCACCGCGCGGCCTGCTCCCGGCCCTTATGGGTTCTGACAACTACTACAGGCCCATGAGAGCCATTTCCGTCTGAACTGGGGGGAAAACTCGAGGAGACACCCTTCAATAAGGATTCTCGTGCAAAGCCAAACTA
>NW_026270129.1:4296-5690 GCF_000697945.3 Frankliniella occidentalis | reverse complement strand
AAACAAATCAAAAAAAATCATCAGGACTACAATTATTTATAGAATATGTAGTGAAGGGTGCCTTTTGCATAATACAAATGAAGAGATGCCATATCATGATCACAGTCACATTTGGAAGAAGGTACTAAACCTACAACAAAGGAATCTTACAGATTACTTTCGGCATTCACAAAGAACTGACGCATGCACTTAAAAAACTAGGATCCTCGCAGAGGACTTAAAACTGAGCAAATAAAACGACACCAGCGGGGAAAACAACTGTCTATGATGAGACTAATCACAAGAGATAAAAAGATGAAAACCTCTGGTTCCAACACGCGCTACTCCATTCTGCGGCAGCAGCCGGCAGCGTACGTGCAGCTCTCTGCCCACCAAGGGACGCTCCGTGTCGGCGAGATTCATGTAGTGAGGGGAGAGAGGGGGGTAGGGGAGGGAGGGCGGATCACAGCTAAATAAATAAAGGTAGTTGTGGACTAGAAAGTGTCGGCCCCTCGCGGCCGCGCGCGGCCCGGGCCGCTCTCTAGGGGCTGTCCCTGCCCGGGTCGGGGTCCATGTCGGTGGCGTCCTCGGGCGTCGTGTTGAGCAGCGAGTACGAGTCTCGCAGGATGAGCAGGCGGTGCTGGCCGTTCACCAGGAAGGAGGAGCCTCGCCGCAGCTTCTCCCGGCCCTTCTGCAGGTTCTCCTTGGTGAACACCACCTTCCTGTACGACTGCACGAACACGGCCGCGAGCAGCGCCAGCCCCAGCAGGATGGCGCCGTACGTGAAGATGGGCAGCGCCGTCTCGGCCACCGTCGTCGCCAGGTAGATCCAGCGCTGGATGCTGGGCGTCAGCTCCTCGACGCCCTCCTCCAGCCACATGATCGGGAACACGATGGTGGGGAACTTGGACACGGCGCCGACGTGCGCCGCGTTGCGCACCCACAGGTTGGCCTGGACGCGGACCTGCGGAGCAGAGAGGGGCGAGGGTGTGAGTCGTGGACGGCGACGTGTGGCTCGTGGCTCAGGCCGGGCGGTCCGGGCGCGGGCGGGGCGGGGCGCTCACCTTGGCCGAGATGGTGACGCCCAGCTTGGGCTGGATCTTGAAGTACGTCCCGTGCTGCTGCTCGTCCGGCTTCAGGCCTTCGACAGCCTCGACCAGCGAGGGGTCGCCGTTGAGGAAGTGCGGATACGACAGGTACACGGGTGCCTCTGTGGAACAAAATGGTCTGGTCAGAGCTGGGGCCGATGTGGGGAAATAGCGAACATCATGATGGACACGCTGGAGTACACCCTGGAGTAGGCCCTCGCCTGGAGGATACCGTGCAGGACGCCCTGGAGGACACCCTGGGGTACACACTGGGGTAAACCGTGGAGTACACCGTGGAGTACACCGTGGAGTACACCGTGGAGTACA
>NW_026270129.1:0-3145 GCF_000697945.3 Frankliniella occidentalis | reverse complement strand
GGGGGCAGGAGCATAACTCTTTTTCAAAAATTGCAAAATTCTGAGAAATTTTCGAAAAGACTGTTGGTGGGGTGGGTAAACCGTGACACGATTGGCAGTCATCCGCGCTTACCCCTAAGAGCAGCCCCATCTGCGCCTGCGGCCGCAGGTGCTTCGGGAAGAGGTTGTGGGCGAGCTTGACCAGCGTGTCGTCGTAGCCGAAGAGCAGCTGGTCGGCGGTGAGCGACACGAAGGGCTTGAGGCCGAGCGTGCGCGCGCCCGTGCTCACCACGAACTGCACGAGCGGGAACGAGTTGGAGACGTGTGTTGACAGGGTCTGGTACGAGAGCGACAAAAAAAACATGGTTAGGTTCGGAAAAATTAGACGACACATTATGGTGTGGTGCTAAAAACGATAGCGGGCGCGGTTCCGCATAGAGAGACGAGTGGTCCCTCAAAGCTTCCCGTCCGAGAATTATAAAGAAACAGCGGACAGGTGTATAATTGTGCGGTTAAATCAGTTGTGCCCGTCGGTACTGTACCCACCAGCAGCGGAATGTTGGGCAGCACGATCTTGGTGTTCCGATCGACGGACATCTCCGGGACGAAGCGGAGAATCTTGCGATGCTGAAACGTGACCGTGCCGTTGTCGTGGAAGGCGATGTTCACCTTCTCCATGTCCTCCCTTGAGGGTAGAGAAGAAGACATTATCAGTTTTTGTCAACCCGGGAGCGGTGATTGGGTCGACTGATTTCGGCTATTTTCCATTGATTTTGGCTCGGTATTTGAGAGGTCGAGCGGGTCAGCCAGCAGCGCAACGACGGCTATTCGACGTCAAACCCTCCCCGATATCGATTCGACGATGCTATGAAAAGTGCGGTTTAGTCATCACAATACGGCACTCTGGAGAGTGCGAAAGCTCGTCGGGAGCTTATGCACTGCTGGTCCAGCGTGGACGGATCCCCGAAGAGGTTGCACTTTCAAGGACAGCGAGTGTGGCGAGGCTCCGGCCGACTAGGTTCCGCCACGCGGGCCCGACCGGCCCGACGAGCATCCGCGGTCCACGGGGACCTGGCGGGTACCTGGCGCGTACCAAACGACCTGTCGTGTCGTAGGGGACCCAAAGGGGAGAGGGGGGGTCAATACCCCCCCCCCCAATGCACACCCTCATAGAGACGCCTGATAGGTAGGCACTTTGCAGTGCGTTTCGCCTAAACGTAGGCAAGACGAGAGACGAGGCCTACAACTCCCCCCTCTCCCGGGCCAGCTGATCCTGGATACGCGCCTGCCGGCCTCGAGGTTCGGCGTTGCCAACTGGAATGTCGACCCCTTGAGGCCGGTTCGAGGGGAAGGGGGGCGGGGTCGTCGATCTCACCTGTAGACGAAGGGCCCGATCTCCTGGAGGCGGGGCTTCTCGCCGTTGAGGAGGAAGCCGTCCTGGTTGGTCATGTTGAAGACCCAGACCTTGGTGAGCCGGATGACGCCAGGCCTCTGCCAGTACGTGTAGGCCAGGGTGCCGTTCCACAGCTTCAAGTTCTACGGCGGGGCAGAAAAGGACACTGTTCGTGAGCCATACTCGAAAGACCACCCGCGCGCCCCCGAGCCAACAGCCCCTTGATCAGCGCCAACATCCTCACCTTTGAAATGATGAGGTCCAGCCAGGGGACGGAGGAGAGCAGAATCCCGACCGCCAGTAGGAACGCTCCGACGACGACGATCCCCAACTTCACTGCAGAGAAAACAACAAAAGCCACCGGCCGTCACATAAAAATAGGTATATAAATAAAAATCGCGGAAAGAACCGCCACACTCGGACGCGTCTCCGTTGACGGAAACGGCAGTAAGTGGGTCCACCTGTCGACAAAGACGCTCTGCGGATGGCCCACAGCGATATCGTTCCCGTCGACAACGTGCGCTGGGGCGCGTGCGCGACGCTAACGACCACAGTAACCGTCAACGTCGACGTCGTCCTGCCGGGTGGACGGAACCTTCAAAAGCTTCAAATGCCACCGCTATGGTCAGCAACAGCGGGGGGAAAAAAGCTGACTGAGTTCTCAATGTTTTCTGGCTGAGCTTTCCGTCTCTGCGGTAACTGCATTTCAACTTAAAATGCACACTCGATTCAGGAAATAAGCGGCAAAAACGAAATCAAGAGCGGGAGTGTAACTTTTCTAAATGCGTGCGCCATAGCGATTACACTCTTCCTAATGGACGGACAAGGCAAAACGAGCAAAGCGAATTCTCCCGCCCCGCCCCACCCGCTCCGCCCCGACCTGCGGCGCGCGGGGCGACGCCACCGGTTTGGAGAGCCTGACGGGGCGGGGCGGGGCGGGACGGGACGAGACACCGGCACGCGTGACGTCACTTGCTCCATGCATGACGCACAGCGCGCCTCCTGCTGGATGCTGGACCGCTGCGCCAGACGCTGCACGTACACGATACATGTTCAATGTCTCTGAGAAAGAAGAGTGTTCACCCCTCGCGGCGTATATCTCGAAAGTCCTGCCGTGACGTCGGAACGGCATCGTCACGGCATCGTCACGACATCGTCACAGCGTCGTTAAGGTGTCGTTACGGTCATCGTCACAGCGTCGTCATGGTCTGCTCACGACCTCGTTACGGGTTCGCTAAACTGCTTGGCTAACTGCCTATTCGTCAACGGCTTCGTCAACGGCTTCGTCAACGTCTTCGTCAACGGCTTCGTCAACGGCTTCGTCACCAGCTTTGTCAACGTCCTCGTCAACGGCTTCGCCGCGGCCACGCGGCGTCGTGTCGTGCCGCCGCCGCCGTCCACCTATCGTTCCGCACCGTGCCCCCGCGCAGGGCTCAGCGCGACGCGGCCGCGAAACGGCATTTTCCCAAATACTCGTCCGGCGGGCGCCAGTGCCAGTCCGTCACCCGCGCCCCCCGCCCGCGCCCTGAGAGGGTCCCCGTCGAACGCGGAGGGCGCGTGCGCGGCCGGCCGTTTCCCACGCCCGGCTCGATGGTGCGCGACATTATGGCCCCCCCGAGCCCCGGCCAACGACTCTGGAGCGTTCCAGACGACGTCGTCGTCATCCGCGGCCGCCGCCGTCGTTTGGCAGCAGGCCGTTCACCGCGGGTAAGAGGTCGCCGTGGTGCTGGACTTTTCGGTTTCTCAGACAGTTCAAAACTTTTTTCTCGGGGG
>NW_026270128.1:4889-5406 GCF_000697945.3 Frankliniella occidentalis | reverse complement strand
CCTCACCCAGTTGACAAATCGCCGCGGCCTCCCCGCACCCCTGGCCCTGCTACCGCGAAGGGTGGTTGCCCCGACAGGCGTCTGTTTCAAACCAAAGGGGGGAAGGGGGAGGGGGCGTCTGTACACTATGCAAAGAACCAAGGGTCGGATCAATAAGTACTCGATCACAACCTGTTCATGAACAATGCACTTTCCGAAACATCGTGAAACTTTCATGGAATTTGCTGCAATGTTCCGTCAACAAAAATTTAAACAAAATAGTTGGGAGTCCTTGGGAGAGTCACTCTGTGAACAATTTTGTCAACAATATCGTTGCGAGATATCTACAAAAAGTCACTACATGGTTGGGCGCGTGTGTAAAGCGTCGACAAGATGGTCAAGTAAATGGGACTTGACGTTGTCAAAGCCTTTTCAAGATTCTTCACATATCTGCCCTGTGACAACCACGCGCACTCACGACGCGGTGCTGGCCCGACTCGGAAAAGAGCCAAGGCTTGCGGAGTAGAGAAATGCGATG
>NW_026270128.1:0-679 GCF_000697945.3 Frankliniella occidentalis | reverse complement strand
GTGACAAAGCGGTGTCCTGGGAGCGGCGCGGCGGGGCAGCTCGTGTCGTGGTGCGCGGGCGTGGGAGCGGGGCGGAGAGCGGTCAGGGAAGCTGGACACGTGTCGCACTCGCTGTCAACGGGGCGGCGGCGGGTGCTCGCGCGCGGGGCTCCAGGCTCCAGTGCGGCTGGTGGGGACAACACTGGCAAAGCACATCGGACTGAGCAGGTGTTCGACTGGCATAGTTGAATAACACTTCCGACTAACGTCCAGAAAGTAGCCTTTGGTAAGCTTCTCATAGCGCCTGATGGGTAGGCAACATCTCGCCTGCAGTGCGTGCGTGCACGGCGGGCTGGCCTACCCCGAGCCTCGCAGGCGCTCCCAGACGCGCCGAGCTCCCGTAACTTTGCCGCGAATAAATCAAAGAAGAGCGGACGTATTTTCTGTGGACGGCAGTCGCTTTGTTGGTTCGATCACGTCCTAAGTGGTGTTCAGTTATAAAATCCAACACACACCACTGGAAGTGCGTGGCATAGTGTTGAGCTCTTGCGAGTTGAACACACTTGAGATGTAACAGTGGTCTCATGACCCGTGGGGCTTATGGCTGGCGGCGGCGCTGGCGAGGCGGCCGCCGGGGGCGCCCTGGCCGAGCTGGCGGCCCTGACCCTGCCCCGGATGGGCCCCGCCGGCTGCCAGCCCC
>NW_026270127.1:5442-5942 GCF_000697945.3 Frankliniella occidentalis | reverse complement strand
CCTCAAACCGCGAGCGAAGCGAGTGACAAATTTTTTCGATTTCACAAGTCAAAAAGTGCGGTTTTAAGAGAGATTGCGCTATGCTAGTTGACCCCTGAGGCACCGTTTCCAAATCTCTTGAGGTATCGTCAGCCAGGGTGGATCTAGCCACCACCTGCAGGCCCCACATATGGTCGTCTTCCGATCATTCGAGTTGGTTTTAGGAGCAATTCTATAGACTTATCGATTGAAGAAGACCGCAAGCGACGCGAGCGAGAATTTATTTTTTAATTTTTTTGAATTGCATGACAAAAATTTCGACTTTAAAAGGAATTGTGCTACATTTAGGGGGGCGCCTTCGGTGCCAGGCAGCAGTAGGGGCCGTAGGGCCCCCTCGGCCTGACGGCGACCTCTAGGGCCCGACGGCGACCCCTCGGGCCCGGCAGCACCCCCTAATCCTGTCATCCCCCGCCTACTTTAGGTATCATCGGCCGCCTTCTTTGTGCGACCCGGCAGGTGCC
>NW_026270127.1:0-647 GCF_000697945.3 Frankliniella occidentalis | reverse complement strand
GTATGTGTATGTGTATTTTGAGATAATCTATTCTGAAGTTCGAAGAGAGTCACATTGGGGTGTGGGTGGACTTTTAAGGGGACATCTAAAAACTTCTCCTTTGCTATCGCAAAGAGGATCGCCAAGGACAAAACCCAACCCTTTCAGTATTGCGCTACAGGCGCGGCGGAACGTTTTTGAACCAAGGGGGGGGGTCAAGCCTGATGGCACCTTCGGCGCACCGCCCCCCCCCTCCCCCATTGCAAAATGACTAATTTCCTACTGAAAAAATTCGATTCCGAGGAAAATGTTTGCCATTTTTTTCATATTTATTGAAACTTGAAGACAGTACTGAATGTGGAGAGTTTCATGCTGACCAATAATGCGACAGGATTTATACTCATAATTTGTACCTAAAAGCTTTGGTCTTTGAGAGCATGACAGGAAGTATCTTTTTTCCTCAAACCGCGAGCGAAGCGAGTGACAAATTTTTTCGATTTCACAAGTCAAAAAGTGCGGTTTTAAGAGAGATTGCGCTACGCTAGTTGACCCCTGAGCCACCGTTTCCAAATCTGTGCCTCGACACACCCGGTTATTCCCGCAAAGAAATAATACAGTCCAAAGGCACGCTCACGTTTACTTGAGCAATGCAAGTATTCACGCAGCTA
>NW_026270126.1:7589-8023 GCF_000697945.3 Frankliniella occidentalis | reverse complement strand
CGGCAATTGGGTGGTTCACTCGGGTTCACCTTGAAAATCGTTTCTTTGATTTAATGCATGTACCCTTTTTACGTTTAACGCAAAATAATTGAGGCAAAGAAAATCTCGTAAATTATTTGATTTTTTAGACACTGTGAAAAATTGTCGTACCGGGTACAGGAAAATTTTCCATGGAAGAAGTCGTACAAGTACAATCTAAAATTGTACAATTTACTAGCCCTATGTATCGACTTGGAATCGAATATCGAGCGACAGTGGGAGGTTGTACATGTACGACTCGTGTTGTTACTGGCAAATTACAAAATATATCGTACATGTACAAATATATTTCTCACAGTGGAGGGAAGCAACGATGCTCAATCTAAACGATTTTCTCTTTTATTTCTTCGCATTAATCCGTCTATTGTGCGGGAGATCTTTCCCAATCACTTGAG
>NW_026270126.1:0-709 GCF_000697945.3 Frankliniella occidentalis | reverse complement strand
GGGGAGAAGATTTAAGAGCCCTCTTCCCGTCTGTCTGTCGCTGGCGACCGCCGCCGTATGGCCTCTCGCAATAATGTCGTTTGCCCCACTCGCGGTAGTGTTCTTTGCGACCCCCTCCCCCGCTGCTGGCTGCTTCTGCTTTCACTTTACCCCCCTCGCCCTCCCCACCCTCTCCTCCGCCTCTTCTCTGCCAGAGCAGCACTGCATCACACACGCGACTCGCACAAATCATCATTTCCAGGAAGACCAATGTGGCCACATGTGGATAAGGGGCCCCGCCCGGCACGACGGGGACCCTCCTCGCTGCTGCGGCGGCGCCTCCCGGTCCGTGGCGAACGGCCAAGGGGAGGGCGGCGCAGGACATAACGCCGGGGCCACATACATTCCACGCTGCATATCCAGTTCACGCCTCTCCTATCCTATACCCCCCAACTCCCCCCACCCCCTCCCTTTTCCCTCCCTTCCCCCGCTACCACTCTCGCAGCCCTCACTCACTTTGTAAACTTTCTGCCTCGCCGCGGCAGCCGCACCGCCTCCTTTTATTATCTCTTATCTTCGATATTTAATCTGCAATCTTCTTCTTCTCCTCCTCCTTCCTCCCGGCCTGCTGCTATGGGCCTGTCCTGGACCAGGAAACATCTCTGTCCCCATTCCTCATCCTCCAGCGCGCGCGCGCTCTATCTCACTCCCTTTATTTTTCTCTCTTTCT
>NW_026270125.1:1809-4328 GCF_000697945.3 Frankliniella occidentalis | reverse complement strand
AATGATAATAATAAGGTAATGAGCAAAATAAAAAAGAACAGCAATGCGTTTCAAACCGACGATTGTACTGCTAATTCATCGCAATAACTGGGGCCAAAGGGGACTTCGGAATTCTTCTGCCTTCTATCAAGAAGCAACCGGAAATGTAGAATCACTGAGACGTTTGAATAGGTACAATAAACACACTGGGAGATCCAATATTAGCTCTAGACCATCTATCTATTTACATTTCACCAATCAGACATCATAATATCAATAACGTTTACGTTGAATTACAAAACATCTTTGATTACTCGCCTTCGAATACGATTTGACTTGGGGCGGGGCCATCTACTTACAATGTAACACAGACACACTTAAACAACAAAAAACAAACACACTAACAATTAATAAGGAAGGTGGTGTCCACCCAGTCATTGTTGACGCCAATGTCGGACAGCATGTCTGACACGTCAGGGGTGCAGCTGAAGTCTAGGTGGGAACCTGAGCTGGAGCTGGCAGTGTCGAAAGTCTCAAAGTCGGTACTGATGTTGTCCAGGTCAATGTCAATCCTGAACGGGGGGAGGAGGTCGGTGAGGTTCTCGAGCTCCGACAAGGACGGGGTCTGCTGCGCACCGAACAGCGTGGGGTTCTCTCCCGGCCTGAGTCCTGCGGCAGCGGCCGCGGCCGCGGCGACGGCGGCGGACTCCGATTCGCAGTCAAACTCCTCCTTGATGGCGTACTTGTCATCCTCCTCATCCTCGTCCTCCTCATAATCCCTGTGCACGTCGTCAATGCCCTCGTCAACGTCGTCGTCCACCTCGTGCTTGATGTCAAGGACCTCAGTCTTGATGGGGCACAGGGACGGCAGGCGCAGCCCCTGAAGCGAGCCGAGCCCCAGGGCCTGGCGCCTCTCCGCGGTCAGCGCGCGCACCCTCTCGTTGTCTTGCAGCGCGTTCAGCGGCGTGAAGCAGTCGGTCGAGCCGACGGCGCTGCTGGAGAAGGTGATGTCGAGCATCATGGAGGTGGAGGAGTCCTCGTAGAAGGTGGCCGACTCTGGCGAGTCAGGGACGTCACTCGAGGGGCTGGCCGGCACTTTGGCGAGCGGGGTGCTCGACATCAGCCTGGGCTTCTTGGACTTGGAGCCGCTGGCGCTGCGCGCGCGCGAGGCCGGCCTGTGGCTCTGTGGCGTGGCGGGGCTGTCGGGCGACGGCAGGCTCCTCTTGAACGACGGCGTCTCGGACTGCTTGCTGCTGTTGTTGTTGGAGTCCGGCTTCTTTGGCTTCTTGACCCTCGGCGTCGACACCTTGGGCTGCACCTTGACGATCTTCTTCCGGGGCCGGTACTTGTAGTCCGGGTACTCCTGGAGGTGCAACTGGCGCAGCCGCTCCGCCTCGTCGATGAAGGGCTTCCTCTCGTCGTCCGCCAGCGTCTTCCAGCGGCGGCCCAGGCGCTTCGAGATCTCGGCGTTGTGCATGTCCGGCTGCTGCTCGCAAATCTTCCGCCGCTCGATCTGCGACCACACCATGAACGCGTTCATGGGCCGCTTGATGTGGTTCGGGTTGTTCTTCTTAGTCTGCAACAAAAGAAACAAAAAAAAAGTGTTAGCTTTGTCGGTCGTGCGAAGAATCGAAAAGGCAGGGGGGGGGGGGAGTTTAGGAGTAAGATTGGGATTTTTTTAAATTTGTTCTTTAGGGGGGTACTGGATGGCGGGCGGAGCTGAAAGAACGCTACCGGCCACTGGGCAGGTCCAGCAGGCACACATCCATCAGGCCAGGACGCCACAAAAGGCTGGACGCCGAACCTCATTTTTCACCGCTGATTAAACACCAGTCCACACACACACACACTCACACAGGCGCGATTCTGATAGGGCGACGGTACATCAGGGCGCTGTTTACAATAGAGACCTGCGGTACAACCAACGGAAGAGACGGGAGGAGGGAGAGAGAAGAGAGAGAGGGGGGAAAGGGGAGGATTTGCATACAGCTCCTCTCCCGAGTACAGGCCACAGGCGGGACGCAAGGGCGGCCCTTTGCAGGGTTGGTTGGCAACTTTCAGGGTTAACGCATGCAGTGTTACAGTAATTGATTAAGTCGGACCGTGAAAGGGGTGGGGGCGCGCCCCGGCTGCACGCAGATACCATTCAGGCTGTCGCGCAACCCCCTCCCAATCTCCTCCCTCTCTCTCTCTCTCTCTCGTAGTGGCGGTGGTTGACCCGTCAGACACCCACGGAGGAGAGAGCGGCGTGGTGCTGTGTAGCACTTGGTCTGATTGAAAGTGTAAAAAGGAAAAAAAATAGCAGAAAAAACGAAAGGGAAAAACTTTGTTTGCTTGAGACCCACACATTTCCCTCGAGGAAAAGCGGTCGGAAAATGAAGCAACGAGAGTATAAGGACGAGGGCGCACTAAAAAACATAGCGCTTATCACAGGGGAGGGGTGATCCTTCCAAGGTGGGTCCAGCAGCCGCTCAGGGAGGAAAGCAAAGAGAGAGAGAGAGAGAGAGAGAGAGAGAGAGAGAGAGAGAGAGAGAGAGAGA
>NW_026270125.1:0-1668 GCF_000697945.3 Frankliniella occidentalis | reverse complement strand
GGGGGGGGGAGGGAGCAAGGGCCCGCTGCTGTTGTTGCTATGGGGAAAATCGAGGGCGGCGCGGCGGCGGCGCTCGGGCCGAAACCAACCAAAACTGCATCACGATGAGTTTGAGAGCGCGCGTTTTTGGCGGCAAATCTGTACTGAACGATGCGATACGCACGGTCCAGTTCCGTTTCCGAGCCATTACCCTCCCGCCCATACATGGGGGGCGCGAACAGCCTCCTTTTCCTCCCTGCCCCCCCTCTCCTGTTTTATGTAGCGAGAAAAATCTTTCTCTCCCTCTCTCTCTTTCCTCCTCCTTCTCCGTCACACTCGCACTCTCTTTCGCCCCGAAGACTCTTAAGAACTGCTCTACTTCCAGCCCCTTCCTCCCCCTCAGCTCCTCCCCTTCCTGCCCCGCTCCGCCTTCCTCCCTCGAGCCGACCGATTCTGATAAACCCGCCCCCGTACCGTAAATTACAAGAGCGGGCGTGGCGGTGCGTGGCGGCCTGAACCTTGACTCGTCTTGGAACAGATCACGCCCTGCGCTAAACGCTTTGGTAAGAGCGAACAGGGAGGGGGGGGGAGGCCTTTTTTGCGATGAAAATAATACCAGTGCATTTACTCCCCTACACCCATTCCTGCCCCCCAACTGTACATCACTAGAACTACCTCATAGCAAAATTAGGTGTCGTTCCGGTTTTTATGTTTTCGTCGTTTCGACTAAATCGGCTTTAGGGAAGGAAAAAGCACCCATCACGAAGGGGGTAATTAACGAAGGTAGCATAATGAACTTCTTTTTCTTTCTTTTTGTAATCTTAGGTAGCAAGATTTGTTGTTGCCACAGTTTACGCAAATACACCATTTTAAATCTTTGAATCACTGCAGAAATGTGTGAAGACGTCGGTCGAAATACGTTCACTGGCAAAAGGGAGCGAAAGTGACATCGGCGTCAGTAAGGGCCTAAATCGTCCAAGAGAGAGAGGGAGAGAGAGAGAGAGAGAGAGAGAGAGAGAGAATATCCGGATGGGATGTCTGCATTTTTAAGAACAGCTCGTCCTAGCGGTTGACTCACATCGACGATATGACGAAACAGAGTAGGAAAAGGAGTGAGGAATGAGAGAGGCGAAGGGGGATGAAAAGCGAGAAGGGGAGGGGGTGAGGTCTGGTTTTGTCGTCTTTCCCCCTCCACTCTTTATTATTCTCTTTCATTTTGCGACCAGCTGTTTCGTCCTGAGCGGTATCCAGCCCCTACGCCGCCGCTGCAGGGTGATGGTGGTGGTGTGGTGGCTGGGAAGGGAGTACTTCGACCCGTGCTAGCGCGCGCGCACCCCCTCCCTCTACACACACTCACACATGAGCACGCACACAAACGTATACACTCCTTTGTCCGTCGGTGCCCTTCTTCACGACTTGCGACACCCCGCCGCCGCCCAAGATAAAGACTTCAAACGCGCTCCTGAGCGGGCTCCATGCCGCCGGCCGGCCGATACACAAAGCTCCCTCCATCCAGCTCCAGCCGGCAGAGGGACTGGAGGCGCGACTGGACGGCAAGAGGAATTTATTAAAACGTTTGAACAGACGCGCGCGCACGCGCTTGCACAGAGCAGGGCGGCACGGGTCTCGTTCTGAGCGGACGGCCCTCAAACTCGAGAGAGAGAGAGAGAGAGAGAGAGAGAGAGAGAG
>NW_026270124.1:3171-4039 GCF_000697945.3 Frankliniella occidentalis | reverse complement strand
GGGAACGGTGTCCTCGGCGGACCGGAGCTTGTCCTGGTCTGGACCACCCCAGTGGCGCTGCAGCGCCAATGAGTGCTGCGTGTGTCATACTGTAGCCCCCAACCCTCCTCTACTCTCACACTGCGGACAGTCCTCTTGACCCTTCTCGTGATGTTCTGCTGCACGTGTGTCTTGGCAGCGGTAGAAACTAGTTTCACTGGTTCCCGAAGATACATTCTCAATCAGTACTATAAACTTCCAAAAGATTCCGTAACTGCTGTTTAAGGCAGCGAGTCACTAGTCGTCTGTGTGTTTCGAAGCTGAATTTGACAGTGAAATCGACGGGGAATTCGAAAGGACTTAAGCACCAGCGACTGTTTCTCTCGGTGAACTCGTAGAAAATTTCTAACTGTGTTGTGTTATTTTTTGCATTACATTGTGATTGTGTCAGGGTACGCTGGTGCCCCCTAACACTCGAGGGGGCGCCCTAAGTCAGGCACGGCTGACGCATCGGCGTGGAGCGCGTTGCCTATCGGCGGAGTGACGACCGCTTCGCACTAAAACGATGATATCCTGGGTATAGCTATACCCAATATACTTTAGGCGGGCCGGCTAATCGTTAGCTAACGCATGAGACTAGAACGGTTCTCATGGCTGACGGGGGGAGAGAGAGAGATGTAGGGAGAGCGGGACGAGCAACGACCATCGCGGCGGGGCGCGGGGTCGCGTAAGTGATTTGGATGCCGCGCTGTATGGCCCCGCTCCAGCAGTTTTGGAGGCCCTCCCCCCCCTCTCCCCCTTCCACTCGCGTCTCGACTATTCTGTGTGCTCGGGGAGCAGAAAGAGAGGGGGAAGGAGGGGGCGCCCCAGTGTGGCGGTGGAAGTGGTA
>NW_026270124.1:0-636 GCF_000697945.3 Frankliniella occidentalis | reverse complement strand
GGACCACCCCAGTGGCGCTGCAGCGCCAATGAGTGCTGCGTGTGTCATACTGTAGTGTAGGGTTCAATCTCGGGTTCAATCGAAGCTCGCACAGTAAAAGAAAATGCTACAACTTCAAGGCCCGGCGGTGTTCGATGTCATCGGCATTTGGAATTTTCCATAAAATCCAGGAAACATTTTTTCCCCTGTGACACGTCAAAGTTCAAAATCTTATCACATTTTAAAACATATGGCTCCTGCAGTTTTTAATTTTTTTTTTGAAAACCCCAAAATTAACAGTTTTATGGCTGATATACCGAGACAAAATTTCTGCACTGAAATCCGTTTTGTGATACTTTTACTCAATTTTTGCGATATTAGTGTTTTGCGATTCCCACGCTAATGGGCATAACCCCAAAAATGTGATAAAAGTATCACATTTTTTGGGGTTATCATGCCCTTTAGCGTCGGAATCGCAAAACACCAGTTATCTCATGGTTTTGCGTTAAAAGTATCGCAAAATCCCTCTCAGTGTGGTGATGCACGAACATTGTGCATGTTAGATGCAAGGAAAAGGAGAAATTTGTTTCGTTAAAAAGAGGATTTGTGTGCGAAAGTGAGAGAGAGATGAGGGAGGATGAGGGTGTGAGAGGAGGG
>NW_026270123.1:5246-5492 GCF_000697945.3 Frankliniella occidentalis | reverse complement strand
CCAAGATGGCGGCGGTGACAATGGGGTACCTTTACTACTGCCGCGGGAGAGACCGCGAGGGAGTTGGCTGTCACAGAGATTACTACGTTTACATTCTCTCAAGGGAGCGCCAGATGGCATGGGACGAGTCCTCCTGGTCCCGCCTCTCGACAGGGCGGATGCCCATTTGAGCCGGGCCTACCTGCGAGAGTTAGGGGGTCGGTAGTAAATGCCGTCGCGTGCTGCCCCACAGAGAGAGGATTAGCC
>NW_026270123.1:0-768 GCF_000697945.3 Frankliniella occidentalis | reverse complement strand
TCCTCTCGGATTCCGTCTTCTTCGGCAAGGCCAGTGTCTTGGCGCTGGAGCCGACCTTCCCGTGCTCCTGGTCGTCCCGGATGACTTTCATTGCCTTCAGGACGCCGCCGGGCGCCATGGCCTCCATGAGCACGGCCCAGCGGGGGGACAGGTTCGGTGAGAGCCAGGTGTACTTCACCCTCTCCCCCACCACGAAGAGCCCCCAGCGCAAGGCCAGCCAGCCCCAAGCCGACCATGCGTCGTCCTTCAGACTAAGAACCTCGCTGGTGACGCCCAGGGTCTTGTTGATCTCCCTCAGCGAGTGCCAGTCTCTGAGCAGCGCGAAGTCCTTTTTGAGGTCTGCGAGGGCGCCCACCACCCCGCGAAGGAGGGCAGCCCTGCTATCCTCTCCATCCTCTCTCATCTTCTCCTTCAGCCTCCTCATGGCCGCCTCTGGGTCGGGCTCGGCGCGGTGCACCAGCACGTACTTCTCCAGCCGATCCCTGAAGCACTGCAGGTGGGCCGCAGTGCTCGCAGCGGTGGCCACGACGTGGGCCAGGGTTACCCCCACTGTGCGCGCCTCGATGAACATGACGAGGAGGTACTCCATCTCCTCCCAGGGCACGTCCTTGTAGGTGGACAAGAAGGACCCCTTGGCGTTGTGCACGGCCAGGGCGCACATCCTGGCCAGCATCACGCTCTTGTCCGCGCTGCCCGGCGCCCGGTCGTGGCCCTGGAGCCGCTGCAGCTCGTCCTGGAGGCGCCGCGAGTACTCCAGCAGCAGGTCCA
>NW_026270122.1:2080-7224 GCF_000697945.3 Frankliniella occidentalis | reverse complement strand
AGGGAGAATATTTTACATGGGCAATGCGCGCGGTCCGTTTTCTTAAATTCCAAAAATGATAAAATCAATTATAGAGAGTTGTAGTAATTAGATTGCGTGAGACACTGAAATATCGCAAATAAACTCATCGTTTAGTGTAAACGCAAGCAGGCAAGTAGGATGATGTAGTTGGGGCCACCCCCGAATTCCCCACCCCCTCTTTCAGACGGACCCCTTGGCCCTCGCACCTACCACCTCAATCGTGACACACGAGAGGGCCGCTCAATTTTTCATCGGTGACGATCGCTTTGTCTGAACAGACATGAAGAACTGGGGCGCGAGAGACTCGCGCGGCGCGAAGGAAAAGTCGATCGGCCATGACTTTGTAAAGAGCAGACCACACTGCGGCGCCCGCAGCGTCGCGACCATGATGTCCGCGAGGGAGGTGCCGAGTCAAGAAGTGAGGGGCGAAAGTGGGGGGCGAAAGTGGGAGGCAAAAGAGGGGTGTAAAAGTGGGGGGCAAAAGTGGAGGTCAAAAGTGGGGTAGACCGAGTTGTAAGAGGCCAAAAGGGAAACATTTTAAAAAACGCGTTTCGCGGACGCACCTTGTTTATGCACCTTCTGCTGAAAGTGTACTGTATGATTGTCCAGTACCACTCATAAGTACATCACAAACTGCACGATGTCACTGTCATTTAACTTTTTTTTTAAACGAACCCGTTTCTACCACACGCGCCGCGCGCGGGGGGCCAGGGCGTCATGTCGCCGCAACCACCTGTTGGAGTGCAATTCCACATTACCTCAGTACCGCCAACAATCGACACTGTGCTAGGCCCCGCCCACCGCCCCTTTCTTGAGTGTACCCAAAACAAAGAGCGAAATGAAGCAAATTTGTTTAGCAAAATGTTACAGCCACGAAGCTTTCTGGTGGTCAACCGAACTTTCTGCGGTGCCTATTTAATGCATATATAATATAAGCCAATTTAAACACTGTTACATCCCGTACAACTGAAAAAGTTTACTTCTTTATTAACATTAGGATATATAATTTATTTTTCATCATCAAGGGTTCGTTTCGCAGTTTACACGAAGTGTTAACGTTTTTGACATCGTTTACGTCCGTAGGTAGTGCAATATTGCGTGTATGTACGGTATGAGAATTTCAAGACGCGAAAGATTTATTCCCTTCCTCCCCTTCTCGCCGGCTGGCCCATACATACAGCCGCAATGCGTACACTTGCATGTTATGTGTGTGTGTGCACCGCGTCGCGCACTTGTGCACCATCATCGTGTCGGCGGCGTTGTCGGCGCGGGCTCGGGGGGCTGGAGCGAGAGGCAGGAGGAGAGGAGGGGAGAGGAGGAAGAGGTGAATGAAGCCCCTCGGTGCATGATTGGGTGCCCAGTGGCCGGACCACACGAGAGGCTGCTCAGCACCTCTCTCTCTCCCTCTCTCTCTCTCTCGCTCGCTGACGGCCGGGCCGCCACCACACCACGCCCCGCCACGCCTCGTTCTTTCGAAAGCACCGAGCACTCCGTCCGTATTACGAGCTATTTTTCAAATTATGGGAGCGAGAGGGGGAGAAGGGCGAGTAAAGGGGCGGCAGGAGGGGGCCCCCGTTGTGGTGGGGCGGGACGATTGAATGATTGTTAGCTCGCTGCCACGGTGGTCCCGCCCGCCGCCGCCGCGCCTCGCGGGCCCCGCGGCAGCACCGCCAGAGGGGCCCCACATGGGGGGCTCCACGCCACGAACGGGGCTCCGGCGGCACCGCCCCCCGGCCATGGCGGCGGCCGGACTATCGAGGTGATGATAGAGGTGTAACCACGGCGACGGCCAGCGTGCGTGCGTCCGTGCTGCTGCTTGTTGGGCGGCAGGGCAAGGGGCCCTCCAGCGCCTTCCCTGGCTGCCATGCCGCAAACGGGAATTGTGAGATTTAAACTTGGATGGTAATCTATGGCCAGTTCTTCGTAGTGAACTCAGACGATCCGCCTTGTAACTTTGTATAACATACACTACGGAACTATAGGTGGTTCCTTTTTGCACTGTTGCAAAAGTACAAGTGGGTGTATGTCCCTTGAACTTTCGCAAAACCTCGGCCTACAAGAAGTGTAGGAATAGAAATAGAGCACTAAATGGGATTCACATGATTAGTGCGCGATATTAGATTCCTAAGTCTAAAACATAAGTTGTTTTTCTGTCGTTTTTTGTTTGTTTTTGTCGAAAATAGTGACTTTCCCTCGGTTTGTCGCCCGCTGCCTTGACCCTGCGACAAACAAAAGTCACAGGCGCGGCAGCAGCGGGGCGCTCGCCGCTGCGGAATGGCCTCCCTGGCCCCGTCTGGCCGGTGTGCGGCTGACTTTGGGGCCTGGAGTGCGCCGCGCCACGCATACTGGAGACACTGTAATTGGGTTGCGAGTAGTGGCCGTGGTGTGCGCGCCAGGCCGCGCCGAGCAGCGCCGAGCAGCGCGGCGGCTTCAAAGAGGACTCGCTATGTAAATCGCCTGCTGGCTCGTCGTCGCTTTGCACTCACTCGCGCGCCGACGACGCGGCGACGACGCGTCGCGCGGGCAGAGAGGTGGTGGTGGTGGTGAGGCGGGAAGGGCGCATGCCTCAAGCCACACAATAAGTCGTCTGCACGAGACCAAACGAGAAATTACTTCTGATTTTTGAAAGACTGTTCTGAGGAGCTCGCTCCTTCAACAAAGGTGTGCATTTGCAGCCTTTGCGGGTAGGCCAACGCAGCGCAGGAGTGCCGGGCGCGGCTGCCCGAACGCCGGGGGGCCCCCACCGCTGTGTCACCCTGGCGGGTAGGCCACACCATGCAGGCGTGCTAGGCGGGGCTGCCCGCCTGCCGGGGGCCCCCACCACTGTGTCAGCCTGGCGGGTAGGCCAACGCCTCGCAGGCGTGCCAGGCGGGCCTGCCCGCCCGCCGGGGGCCTCCGCCGCGCCGTGGCCCCCTCGTCCTTGATGAGCGCGCGACGACTGCAGGGCGGCGCGGATAGCTAGTAATCGCCGGCCCATTACCGAGTCCAATTGTGTTGCGCGAGGCGCGGCTCGGGTCTCGGCTCGGCCCCTTCCGACAGCTGCGCCACGGTGTCGCCGCTGCGGATCCTCTTTCGCGCGACACCAACTGTACACGCACACGACACTACTTCCTCCTATCCTCACAACATTCACGACAGTAAAACGGCACCCATTTTTCGTAATTTCTCGACAATCATTTTTCTCACAGCAATTACAGGTGGCACAGAGTCGGAATTGTTTGTCTAACTACTCAGCCACCGCTTTGCAGTCACACTCCTCCGTGGCGCCCCGTCCTGCAGACAGCGAGAAAAGCATTCTTCTCAAGGCAATTTTCTGCCTCAGTTAATGCAGACCCGGCGAGGGGCATCGGTTTCAATTGTCTCCGCGGCCGGGCGAGTTAAGCAAACAGGACATGTAAAAAGGAGGAGGAAATAAGGAGCGAGAGAGACGTAATGAGAGAGAAAGAGAGCGAGCGAGGAGTGAGAGAGCACCCCCAGCAGTGCTCGCCTCGGTGACTAAAGCACTGTCATAGGCGGCGCGGCGCCTCTATCCGAGTCCTTCCGATCTGCTTCTCGACAGTTCTGTCCAATGTCCAATGACAGCAGGAGACGGACAGAGAGAGAGAGAGAGAGAGAGAGAGAGAGAGAGAAATTGTGGGTGGAGAAGCGTGGGGGTGGGGGCGCGAAGAAGCACAGACCAGCCTTGTTCTGAGTCCACGACGTCGCGCGTCGCGGTGCGTCTCGCACGATGCCTCTGCAGTGATATTGCTTGAGTGAGAGGGAGTGGGGGAAGTTGACGAACCCTGTGAGCGGGTAATGTGCGGGGGAGAGAGAGAGAAGGTGCAGTGTCCGCCTCCTGCTCGCCCCAACCGCCACTGCTGTGCGCCCTTCGTTGCGTCTGTGACTGAAAATCTGTGTTTCACGGTTGGACGTGTCGCGGCCCCTATCTATGGCGGCCATCTTAATGTCGACCCGTTTCCGCCCCGGCGCTGATGAGGTCGCGAGTCGCACGCCGCCACGCCGTCGGCCACCCCTGTGCGGCGTCCCGCCCGCCCACACCGCACCAGCCGACAAAAGTGACGTCAATTTTCCAGGGGGTTATTTTTAATTACTATTTATGGCAGAGTAGAGGTCCTGACAACTTATCTTGACCGAAGGATTTCAGTCCGCGCCAGTGTTGCATCCCTACCCGAGCCGAGCTGCAGCCCATGTGGCCCGGCGGGCCGGTCTCGGGGGCGGCCTTTTATTGGCCCGGGTAGGGTCGGTGCGATTCCTGAGCGGCCTGTATTTCTCATAGACATATTACTGATATAGACTGCTAACGGAGGCCCAATCTATTGTCGTCCGTGCCTCATTTATGGCTCTCGCCAGGCGGGTCGTGGCCGGGGCCAGTACCCAAAGTTCGGCACTCTTCGGGAGCCGAAGCCATCCTCGGCCCCGGTCCTGCACGGTCGCAGCGCCCCCTCCCCCTCGCCAGTCCGCTCGGCGGTGATGCCCACTGAGAGCGAGGCCCCGAGCTGCAGCCCGAAGTGTCCCCGAGCGGTGCCCTGGCGGTGCCGAACAGCGCTCGGCTGGGTACCGACCTGTCAGGCGCGCGTCGACACGGGGGTTGTAAACATACGCGAGGGAACAAAAGGCTGGCAGTCTATATCAGTAATAGGTCTATGGTATTTCTTTTGTTCTCCGGGTGCGAGCTCGGAGGCCTCTTCGGTCAAGATAAGTTGTCACGACCTCTAGCTACTTTCGTAGGTTTGTTTTGACGATGACTTAGGTACTACTCTAGTGATCAAACCGTAGACGATTTGAGGTAAAAAAAAATGGTTTTAAGGCAACTTTAAGAGAGCGTGTGACCGCACTCAACTGACAGGTTCAAGGTCCATCAGAACGCGTGGTTAGTCCCGCTGGCGGCTGACCACCTGACGGTAATTGCGGTGAGCAGATGAGTTGTTTTGCCCCTCCCCTTCTCTGACGGTCGCCTTTCTCTCTCCCCTGTTGCAGCGTGAGCTCCCTGCTGACGGTCGGAGGCGCCGCGGCCGCTCCCGAGTCCAACGGCGTGGGCGGCACCACGGTGGTCGCAGCGGCCGGCGGCGGCGGAGGCGGTGCCCCTCCGGGGAGTCCCGCCGCCGCCCCCGCCCCCACGCCCG
>NW_026270122.1:0-787 GCF_000697945.3 Frankliniella occidentalis | reverse complement strand
GGGGCAGGGGCGGTCTCCGTGGGGCTAACTAACGCAAGTCGGCTCGAATTAGCAGGCATAAGCTCACACTCCCTTACTCTAGTGGCTCGGCCGGTCCCGGCTCGACGAAGAACACCGGATAGACGGGGACGGGAACGATTGGATGCGGAGCTCCATGATGCGCCGCCGGTGCGAGAAGACCTCCGCCGATGGGAAAAAGATCGGCACCGTTTCAATGTTTTTAATTGAATTTTCTGCGACTACCGCACTGCTTGGGAATTTCGGGAGTGTTGTATGGCGGATAGAGAAGAAGGGGGCATTCGCAGTTTTCAGTCACGTGTTAAGAGTGGCTCGGTGCGAGAGAAGCGCACGATCAATTAAGACCCTCGGCCAGCAGCAGCGGTGGGTCGGTGCAAGCGCGAGGAGCCAGGCGTTTCTCGGAAGTTTCGGGGGAACACACGCAGCGCCTTCCAGTAAGTAGCTCCAGCGGCTCTACTAGCACCACCCCTGCGAGGTGTAAAGCCGGATAGCGCTTCTGGCTCGAGTCGATACCATAGCGTTATTCGCCTTCGATGCGACGACACAGATGGGCTTCCCAGCCTTATCAATTTTTCTAAAGGCGCGCCTAAAACATTTAGCACCCGTGAAAAGGATCTGCTTTTGTTCCACCGGCGCTCTGCACGACAAACAAAGAAATAAAAGTGTTGAACTGCTGCTCGGGGGCAAACTGGACGCGCGCGTTTGTGGCTGGTGCGGCGAAATTCGTGGCGCCCGGGAATGGGGTAAAGGGGGTAGGGGGTAGAGAGGG
>NW_026270121.1:0-5854 GCF_000697945.3 Frankliniella occidentalis | reverse complement strand
GGGGGGGGGGTCGCCAATGGGGAAGGTTGGCCAAGCAGGCATGGCCCTTAATTCCTGTGGTACATAGCGAGACCTTTGCAAGATCGCCGTGTGTGTGCGTTGTTATTTTTTATTATTTTTATAGAGAACACACGCGGGGAATCAGCGAAAAAGTTTTGACCCAATGGGAATATTGTATTTGGGTCAGCCGTTTGGTAATCGTCGCGTTCTCTGCTTGTGTTTCCGCAGCAAAACCACCCGCACGTGATCTTCGCGGCGCGGGACCGGGGCGGCAAGCACGGCTGCGCCAACGGCATGGAGGTGGACTACTCGGGCCGGGGCCGCGCGCGGCGGCAGCGGGGCGCGGCCAGGACGTTCCACACCATGCTGGACGACATGGTGCTGCCCGCCGACGTGAACCGCGACCTCTTCAAGGGCTTCCGGGAGGTGGACCTCGAGGACGAGGTGGTGGCGGAAGGGGACGACGCCGAGGACGAGGGCTACGAGTCGTACGAGGAGGCGGACGCCGACGGCGAGGACGACGAGGCGGGCAAGAAGAAGACGACGAAGAAGGAGGAGGACAAGGACCAACTCATTGACGAGCAGAAGAAGAGCAAGAGGGAGAAGAAGAGGAGAAGAAAACTGATGCGGCTCAAGAGAAACATCCAGGGCATGACCAAGTTCATCGAGCTGGCCCTGGTCCTCGACAAGTCCATGGTGGCGAAGGTAAGCGTCTAACTGTTCCTCGACATACTTTCGCTGTCAGGACACTATCACTGATTTGCTTTGCTCTGGTCTTTACAGTTCAGCCGCCGACCGAACTACACGAGGGAGGACATTGTACACGACGCACTGCAGATCGCCAACATCGCGGACCTGGTGAGCACTCAACTTATCGTCACACATATGAGCATCGTCCGCTCAGTTATTTACACACGTTCACGCAAAAAAATGATTTGCCGGCTTAGCTAAAGTTTAGCTCTCAGAGCTAATTTGTTAGCTGGATTCAGGACAGCTAATAATTGTAGCCTCTACAGCTAACACTCTTCGCTCGATGGGACACGGTCATTGCTATCGGAGGAAGTCGACCTTTTCCTGTGCCTGCATTGGTATATTAGCTCTGAGAGCTAATAGAGATTTTGCAGCACTCGCATGTATAATTTGTTGCTGTGGTCAGGGCGTTGTGTCGTTTCGGGCTAATAGCACGCTCTCCTCTGAGAGATAAAATGGTTACTTGTAGGAGCAAAACTTGATTTATAGTCACGACTAATTCTTGGATTAGCTGGAGCGGCACTAATTTTAGCGTTCACAAGTGACTCAGTCATGTGTGGAGGAGAAGAGGCGGTGTCTGGATCGTCCCGCTTCTCAATGGAGGGTGTGCGCGATCCAAACTGACCGCCGACAGGGCGCGCGGTGGCCGAGCGGCCTGAGGTGTCGCTCAAGACGCGCCGGCTGGCCGGCTGGTCCGGGTTCGAGTCCCGCCCGCTTCTGTCGGCTTTCTCGTTCGTCGTCACTAAGGGGGCCATGGGGGACACATCGCGCTAGACACAAGACAAAAAATGTCGTCGCGCTTTCGTCATGCATCTGTTAATAGGTTCGACACCTACCGGCTTCTTTTCGGATTTCCAGTCGACGTGAATTAGCTACGACAGTAAACCTACATAGGCCATGATGGCGATTGAATGACAACCTGCCGCTGCACACTTGTATTGGCTACCACAGCTAATATTATTAGCTGTCCCGTATCCAGCTAATACTATTAGCTCTCACAGCTAACTTTTTTTTTGCGTGTTATAACGTTTACATTGCCTGTCCCAGTATTTCCGCACGCTCAACACGCGCGTATCTGTGGTGTACGTGGAGACGTGGAAAGAGGCCAACCAGGCCACCATCGTCCCCAAGGACATCGGGGAGACGCTGCGCAACTTCCACGAGTATACGGCCAGGACCCTGTACACAATCGGCAAGGACACGACGCAGCTGCTCAGGTAATAGTAGAACCTGCGCCTTTCGCAGAAACTCGATAATTCCCTGCGAATGAAGGCTGGTCCCTGTAAGCCTACGAGGGACTTTCATCGTAATTGCAGAGGATTCTTTCGAAATTTTCTTCGCATTACAAAATAAATCGTTATTCGTAATGGGTTCGCAAAAACAAAGCAGCCACAATCGTTCACAAGCAAGGTTTTTACATTGCGATACCCTTCTCACATGGTCGTATCTATGGACTCTGCGTTTTCCTTTACTCATCCCGTCATGCTTATATTTGCCAATATTGCATCTCCGTTTCCAGTGGCGAGGAGTTTCCCAGCGGCCAGATGGGGATGGCGGTGCCTCACACGCTCTGCTCCGTCAAGGCCGTCGGCATCGCGGTTGAGATGAACGTGTACGAGCCGCACCTGCTGGGCGGCATCGTCGCCCACATGATCGGCCACAATATCGGCATGCTGCACGACGACGGCCGTGAGTATTCCCGGAGCCAGCCAGCCCGCCGCCGCACGAGCGCCTGCGGTCGGGGTGATAGGCCAGCCCGCCGAGCACGGATGTGCCGCGGGTCTGCCTACCACGCAGGCGCCCCGAGGGTGTCGTGTTCGTATTTCACCGATAAAAAGTGAAAAGGGCGTACGTCCAATGGGAAGTCCGTTGACTTACGCCCCTTGCACATTTTCACTTTTCATCACTGATTTGTTTCCGTGCCCTCACACTTTTAAAACTTTTTGTTTTGTTTTCGTTGGAATGCTTTTTGTAGCAAAATTACAAGTTACAAAAATTGTTTTAAAAAGAAGGCTTTTATGACATTAGAAACTTGATAACGTTCGTCTTTAAATGGCAGGCGACGAGTGCTTCTGCAAGGACTGGCACGGGTGCATCATGGCGCAGTCCATCATCGGGCTGAACCATGTGCTCCCCTACAAGTTCTCCGAGTGCTCGGCCAAGGAGTACATGGATGTGTTGCGCTTGGGGGAGGCCATGTGCCTGCTGAACAAGCCCAACGAGGTATGCTTTGACTCAACGTCGGCGTCGTGTTTGTTGACGGTGGAATAAGAGGACCTCCGACACCTTTATTGTTTTCCTTCCCTTCCCTAGATCCCTGCGACCGGGGCCACTTGCGGGAACCGGATCGTGGAGGGTCCCGGCGAAGACTGCGACTGTGGCACGGTGGACGAGTGCCAGGACGACAAGTGCTGCGACCCCATCACGTGCAAGTTCGCCGCCAACGCCGAGTGCGCGCGGGGGCCGTGCTGCACCAGCGACTGCAAGCTGCGCGGCCCCGAGCAGGTCTGCCGCGAGTCGGCCGGCGAGTGCGACCTGCCCGAGTTCTGCACCGGCGAGTTCAGCATCTGCCCGACCAACGTGTACAAGAAGAACGGCTCTCCGTGCGGGAAGACCATTCACCAGGTTTCCACCAGCTTCTGCTTTAACGGCACCTGCCCTGTCAGAGACTTCCAGTGCGCCAAGATCTGGGGAGAAGGTATTTTTGGTTTTCTTTTGTGAAGTCACACGCTACGCGTCGACGGGATTGTTTCATGCAATTGGCCAAAGCTGGCCTGCTCCGAGTTGCATTTTTTTCTATTTTGGCATGAAAACTACTAATCGCCATTTTTACATCATCCCTTGCAGATAGTGTATCAAGCGATACCGAATGCTACGAGCATTTTAACGTCAAAGGCTCTGAGAACGGCCATTGTGGCACAGCAAAGGACGGTCTGCTGAGGCCATGCGACAAACAGTTAGTTGGACTTTAATCGTTTATTATTACTATTACTCCCTTCAGTTTAAACTAAACGGAAGTAACCGGTCTCTTTGCACAGGAACGTTTTGTGCGGGTCTCTGCACTGCACTGGCGGGGAGAAGAAGCCGATCGGCGAAGAGACTGAACACTCCAGTATCGT
Source organism: Frankliniella occidentalis (assembly GCF_000697945.3). Classification (NCBI taxonomy): domain Eukaryota; kingdom Metazoa; phylum Arthropoda; class Insecta; order Thysanoptera; family Thripidae; genus Frankliniella; species Frankliniella occidentalis. The sequence continues at coordinate 1,985 of NW_026270121.1, read as the reverse complement.
GACAACAATGAAGGGCAGAGAGACGACGTGCAAGTAAGTCGCCACGGCAGATCTGCAGGTTTACTTTGTCTTGGTCATAACTGTTACTGAACGCATTGTGCTTTGCAGGACACTTCATGACTCGAGAGGGCTCGTCCAAGACGGCACAGGGTGCGGGGAGAACTTCGTGAGTGTAGTCAAATATCGATGGGAAGCACGACGAGTATTTTTTTTTTTCGAGTCTCACCTATCCTTTTCCTTTCCCAGATCTGTCTGAACCAAACGTGCCAAAGCATATACCCCCACATAGACAAGGACAACTGCCCCAGCAACCACGCAAGCAAGGAATGTTCTGGGAATGGGGTATGTGAAGGGCCGAGCTTCTAAAAGCTTCTGCCGTTATTGTTGTCCATTTCTTTTGTCATAATTTTAATGGATGCTTCCCGGTAACTAAGTCAGGAGACTTTAGCGATTGCCAATGTCTTTCAGGTGTGCACCAACCAAAACCGGTGTTATTGTACGCCGGAGTATGCTGGCCCCGACTGCTCAATACAGGTGCCGGATCCTGTGTACAGGATCCCACAGGCCACTACTACAGAGGAACCCAGCACCACAACGCCCAAATTCGACCTGTCGAGCAAAATGACTCAAAAGGAAACCCCCTACGGTAGGTTTCGTTGCCTGAAATCCTACATCGAATTTTGAGATCGTGCGCGTGTGTGTGCATGAGGGATTTCTTTTATCAAAGTTTTGCTAACGTTTGTAACATGGGATTTGTAGCCTATCGAATGTGCCCCTATATTCCGTTTAACTATTTGGTAGAATCTATGAATTCCACAGGCAAATTGATAAGATTCTAACTTGCAACTGAAAGTGGGCGATCTCACTCTGTCTACCTAATTAGGTTTTTTACTGCATGATTCGATTCATTACAGATTTTGGTACATTTTCAAGTGGAGAGTCCGGTGCGAGCTGTTATCTAATGAGTGCCTTGACTTAATAACTCTTGTTATATGTAGTTTTACAGGGTTCCTGCAAAGCACTGCCTGCACTTGAAGATGGGGCCTATATTTCACTTTCCCAATAGCTCTAAATTGTAAACTTTTTCCAAAAATACGTGTCTAAGCTTAAAATGCGTTTAAGAGCGAGCTTGACTAATTTAGATTTTCAAATGAAAAACATACGATGTATGCTACTTTTAAACCGTAATCCTACAATTCCAATAACTTGCCGTCGATTTGTCAAAAAGTTAATTAACCATTTGTAGCCAGCCCTGCCGTATTTAAGAATCGTTCGCGGTTCAAATCGTTACGAACATGTCAAATCGATAACTGTAACGCCTGAACAGGGTTCTGCTCGAAATCCCTTCTTGTTTTGACTGCAATGCAGATAAAATTCTAACAATAGCACGGCCTGCTCACGATGTTCACGAAATGCACTTCTCGCGCACCGGAAACTGTCCGCTCGTTTCCTTTGTCGACGCGGATGTAGACTCTACTGTAGAGATACTGCTTGCCGTAGCGCGGACTCTGTAGTGGCCTCGTCACTCCGGTGGGTCACCGGTAGGACGTAGTGAGTAGCATGTGGGGCGTTAAGTCCGCTTGTCCTATCGTTTCAGATGACAAAGCATCCAACCACGTCTCCACCCTGTCCATGGTAGTCACCTTGGTCAGCATGGTGTTCGGGGTCTTTCTATGCTTCGCATCGGTTGCAGTTTATTGCTACAGGTACGCCACGGCTCTCACACACTGGTGCAAAAGCATAAATCAATGCCTTTTTAAAAATACAAATCCAACACTTTCGCTCTAAGCGTATCTCAACTTTAGACTATTTTGATTGCAAGTAAAATTAACTCTAAGTTATCAAACATATTGTCTTTAATGGCGTTGATTTATTTGTAAATTTCATCGGTGTGTGCTGTCAGGCTCAGATATTAAAGAATCGGATGACAGCCCTCTCTCTCTCTCTCTCTCTCTCTCTCTCTCTCTCTCTCTCTCTCTCTCTCT
>NW_026270120.1:1370-2978 GCF_000697945.3 Frankliniella occidentalis | reverse complement strand
AGTTCCCAGTCCTGCTCTGTACCCCTAAGCTACACAGCGCTCCTTGACGAGCGAGTGGCTGACGACCCACGTAATGTAAGCGTTGCCCCAGTAGAACGTCTGAAATTCAAGTTTTGGCACTAGGAATTACATTTACAGTTTATGGGTCCGGATATTCCGCCCTGTGGGTGTGTGATACTGTACCGAATCAGTGGCTCAAACTGGAAAATCCCAGTTCCATGTACCATAGGAATTCAAGTTGTGGCTTAGTAAATTATAAAACTGAAGCCAACTTCTAATTTTCTGTAGGTAGAATGGAATTTTCAACATCACAATTCCAATTCTACTATTCCAAATGGACTTGAAAACCTCGAGTTGGATCGAGGATTAACATTGCCTAGTCTAGTGGGTTGGGAATAAAAATACCCTGCTGGTGACTGGAAAGTTCAAGAACCAATGGGTTCAGAATTTTCTTCATATTTTTTACAGTGCAGCATCAGGCTGATGAATGGAATGTTTTCGCCCCTTCCCGTGCAATTTAGCCGTCGATGGGGGGAGAGTGGGCGGTCGTGGCGCTATCCGCGCTCTCGGTTCGCCTCGGACAGACCAAAACAGCCGACCAGCAGCGGCTCAGCGTGCGTATCGCGCAGGTGCACCTGCAGCCCGTGGGCGCGGACCAGGGCCGGGAGCGCGCGGAGCAGAGCCGAGCGGGGGGAGGGGTCCAAGCGATAAGAGCGACAAGCGCATAAAGCGGCCGTTATTGCCACAATAGAGAGGAAGGGAAGTTGGAGGGGGGGGGGCGGCTTCAGAGCAGCACTCCACCACAGCCGCGCAGCGCTCGGCCATACCGAGCTCAATACATTACATCCTCGTCGTATCGTGTCGCTCCCCACAGGTTGTACCCTCTCTGTACCCATCATTCTTACCGCTGGGTCCACCCACCACCGCCCGCTCCTCGGGGAGGTCGGGCAGCGCCAGGGGATGCGCAGCAGGGCACGGCCGAGATGGGGGGTGGAGTCGAGCGGAACCAAGCGGAGCCGGTGAACCGGAAGTATGAAGCCGCTTTCCCGTTGCGGATTAAGTCGTTGCGGGGCGCGGCGGGCGCCCTTCTCCCCGACCATCCATCCCGCCTCTCGGTTCCGCTTCTCTTGCGACGCGTTAATTCACCAGGAAACAGAGAGATGCCCGGCCTGCCCCCGCCGCGGCTCAGAGCCTCTCCGGTCCGCTGCGGACGAAAGGGGAGAGGTCTCCCCAAGGGTCTCCCCCGTGTCCGCCCTCCTCGCCTCTCCTGCTCAGGGCCAGCCCTGCCCTGCCCGCCTGCCTCCACTATACACGCCCGCGGCGTTTGAGGTGGTCCGACCCTTAGGGACTCGCGGCCGGCTCGGGCCCACAAGGCGCAGGCACACGCACCCTCCGCTGCCTGCCTGCCTGCCTGCTTGCCTTTCGCGGGTGAATGACTCGCCCTTCGCGGTCGGGCGCAAGCCCTTGTATGTAGGCCCACACTGCGTCCGGCAGCGTGCGAGCCGCACAACCGGGCCGAGCGTGAACTTGGCGTGCGCTTTGAAAGGAGGCCGAGACTGGAGAGTGCGGTGCTGGGGCGAGGCGGGGCGAGGCGGGGCGAGGCGGGGC
>NW_026270120.1:0-460 GCF_000697945.3 Frankliniella occidentalis | reverse complement strand
GGTGGGGGCGTTGCAAAGCGGGGCGGGGTGGGGCGGGTTAGAGTGCAGATGGTAGCGGCGCGGCGCCTTATCGCGCCGTTGCAGCTGGGAGGCCATCATCGCGGACAATCATCATGGGCGACGGCTGTATTGCAATACGGCTTCTAAGGAGGCTGACACCGAGGCTGATACCGAGGCTGATGCCCGCTATGATGCCTCACCCTCTGTTGTCGGAAGCCGCGAGGGGAGCGCCCGAGGTGGCCGCCGGCCGGTCGGAGAACAACTCGGCTGCTGGACCAGAGGCAGCAGCATGGGAAGACTGCCAAGTGTTCGCCGAGGGCCGCGGAGCCGGCGCGGAGAGCCCCATCCTGCCCTGGGGGAGTGGGGTGGGGAGGGAGGGAGGGGGCGCACGGCGCACGGCCCTAGGGCACACCGACAACAACCAGCTACCGGCCCGTCGATACACATCGTCCCCCCCCCC
>NW_026270119.1:2957-4844 GCF_000697945.3 Frankliniella occidentalis | reverse complement strand
CACCTCTTCCCCTCACCCGGGCCCCCTCCTCCCTTTTGCCAGTGTGCAAAACGACGAACAAAAATACATTTCGCCGGTGTTTGTGTGTATGTGTGAGTGCGGCGGGTAGTTGAGTGTGTGTGTGTGTGTGTGTGTTACCCCGGTAGCGCGCCAGGGCAGGGCAGGGTGGACCTGAAACTGCATCACCCTGTGTTTGGTAAAAAATATGTACTATAAATGGCCTTTACGCGAGAGGGCAGTGGGCAGGGGCGGGAGCGGGGGAGTGCCGTGCACCGTTGTGAGCTCACAAAGGGAAGCGATGCGATACAGACGGGCTGCCCCCACCTGCCCTCTTAACCATTGACCGAACGAGGGGCCTCCGCTTTTTAAATAGCGCGCGTCTCCTTCTCCATCCCTTTCTGCCTCGCTGTCTCGTTCTCTCTCCCACTCAAGAGGCGCGCACAAAGCAGCGCTGCTGCTGCCTGCTGCGTCTGCTCGAACTTGAAACGGTTTGTGTTTGTGAGCGAGAGAGCGCGGGCTGCAAGGATGAGGAAGGGCGCGGGTCCCGTGGGCCTGGCGGTTGGCAGCACCGGGGCCAGCGGTCGGGCGGGGGGCGCCCGACGGACGCGGGGTAGGCAACCCGCGGCGCCACGCCGTGGAGTAGCGAGCCTACGTTCCGCCTGAGCGCCGCGGGAGGGGAGGGGGCACAGCGGGACGGCGAGCACTCGCATCTGGGGCAAACGCGTCCACGGCGAAAGAGCACACCGGCGGACGCAGCCACCGTCATATACTCGGCATGGGACGCAGCGGCAGCAGTAGCTCCAGCTCGGGGCAGCAGCAGCGCAGTTTGTTTGTTGGCAACAACTTGGGAAAAGTGAAACGTGACGCGAATATCGGTTGATACGTAACCAGGCGCGGCAATGCAGGCGGATCGGATGGGTCCTATGGCGCTCCCGAACAACGACACGGCGAACAGTCGAGATTGGGTGGAGGCGGAGCACAGGTCCGAGTGCTGCTCGGGAGAGCGGCGCGGGGACAACCCGGAGAAGGTAAAAGCTGAGGTGGCTCTGACAACGTAGCAGAAATCAGAGGGGACTAGAGCAGCGTGCCCTATCTGGCAGCGACAACGCCGCGCCACGCCCGCGCCGCACCTTGCCGGGATCACCACCACTCTTTCTTTTTTTACCTCAGTCGCTCTTTTCTTTTTTCTCCCACTGCTGCTGCTGCTGCTTGCGACCGCTTCCCCACCGCCGGCGATATGCTGCTGTTCGCCAATGGCTGCTGCCTGCCGTTGCAGCGTTTCCCTCTTTTTCTTGCTCCTTTTCCGCTTTATGTTCCCCTCGGCGCGTCGCACCAAAAGAAAATGATGACCGCCTCGCCGTGACCAACTCGGAAAATGAAACAGCAGGCAAAAGATCCCTTCGCTACCGCTCTTCTCTCTTTCTTTTTTTTTTTTTCAAATTCTTCTTCCCCTTCGCGCTTCTTTGCCCAGCGCGTAGCCGCGCTCTCTCCCTGTTTTACCCCGTTAGCAAGAACAACACGCCGAAAGAACAAGGCGATGGGAGGGATATTCCTGAGATTATAAGGCGCTAGAGAGGTTCTTCCTCATGTTTTTGTTTTGTTTTGTTTCTTTGAGCAGCGCACAGCGTCCCTCCAGCAGCGAGCCTCCAGAGCATCGCCGCCGCCACCACCACCACGGCCACCACCACCACCTCCACCAACTCCACCACCATCTCCTCCTCCACCATCAACCTCTCCTCTGTCTCTGGATGACGGATGGCGGGCAGGCGACCGCACCTTGCAGACTCATCGCGGCCGGGGCACTATCACGCCCACCCGCATTCCACGACGCACCCCTCCCCGCCACGCCCCGCCACGCCCCGCCACGCCCCGCCACGCCCCGCCACG
>NW_026270119.1:0-2907 GCF_000697945.3 Frankliniella occidentalis | reverse complement strand
CCCCACCCACCCAATCCACAATATCTCTCTCTCTCACTCACTCTCTCAAACACATACACACACTGTCGGTCTGTCGGTCTCTGTTCTCAGACCATCAGCCCAGCCGGTGGGGGTTGGGTAAGGGGGTGCTCTGAGAAACCTCTCGTCCTGCAAGAGCTCGTCGTCCCCGCTCCTTGGCGGTGTCGGTCGCCTTCCCGCACGTGATGGTAAAAGTTGCGCGATGTCCTTCCGCCCGCCGTGTTGTCACGTTTCTATTCGGTCCGGTCCGGGCGCGCAGGTCCGGGCCCTCGGTTGCGACGGGGGGCGGCCGGGCCGGGATGGCAGAGAGCAAAGGCGAGGTGGCGGCAAAAGCAAAGCGTTGCTTTGCATCATTTTAACAGTGTGCGCTTTCAACCAAACAAGATATTTCAGTTCTTACGCATTTAAAAAAGCATAATTACATACACAATGAAAGGTGAGTAGAAAAGAACAACATTTACGGCATTTACATCAGTATTGAGTCGAGGGTGGTGCTGAGCGCACCCGTCACCGCCGCCCCCGCGGGCCCCGCGGTGCAGGCCACGGTCCTGGGGCACTGCACGGCCGCGTCCTTGGCCGGGAAGGTCTGCGCGTGAATCTCTCTGCGGTACGAGCTGGCCGCGGTCTGCGTGGCCGCGGTCTGCGTCCGAGGCTTCGGTGGCGAGGCCGGCCCGAGAATCGGCATGTGGACGTGCACGGCCACGGCGCCTGAACGCCGTCTCAGACGGGCCTCCGTCTGCATGCCGGCGTGCCCGAGCTGGAGGTCGGCGCCGAGTTCGACGCCCGGCCTGGAGCTGGCGCGGAGGCCTCCGCTGGTCACCACCGAAGCCAGCGGGTCCCCGTCGAGCGCGGGCCGGAGCGCGTCGGCCAGGCCGAGGAGGCCCACTAGGGCGGGCCGACGGCGCACCTCGTCCAGGGCGCGCTGGATCCACCTATTCAAAACACACCGGCGGTAATACGTGGCAACAGCACCGATGAAAGCGCGCGTCTTCTGACTCACTGGTTGGGGTTGGAGGAGAAGAGCTGCGCCGCTTGCAGCGAGCACAGCGCGTAGAGGCGAGGGCCGCCGCCGGCGGCACCCGGGCCAGCCTCGCACAGCCCGAGAGCTGGGCACCCGGGCACCAGCCCCCCGCCGGACACCGCCAGGAACCAGGGGCAGAACCCTTCGAACTGCGCGGGCACAAGCGAAAGCACTGCTACCGAGAGCCGCTCGCACTGCACGAGGTGCCACGAGGTCCAGGTGTGCAACACTAACTCACCTCAGCGACCACGTCCCCGCGGCCCAGGTCCCTGTCAAGTCGCTTCCGCGCGGCCTCCAGTAGCCTGAGGTCGGCGTCGGCGCCGGCTGTTAGACCAGAGGACACCCTCTCTGCGTCCGTGGGGGTCGGGCGCTGGGCCTTGTCGAGGAAGCCACGGAGCACGGTGTCGTCCACACAGTGGACATCCTGCATTAAGTTTGAGTTTAACAGTGGGTCGGATTCCAAGGGGTATACCCTATAAAGCGTACGCCAATTTTAGATGTTGTTCCTTGGTTTTCCTTGATTTTTCCTAATTTTTATTGACTTTTCCTTGATTTTTTCAATGATTTTTCCCTAATTTTTCATAGTGGACCCCGCTTTTATTTTATTTTACTAGCGAACAAAGGCAAAGAGGTTGTCAAGAAAGCTAACCTACATGTACGCCCGTTTGCTCGCAGAGATTCATTCGGTGAATCCCGGGAGCTCGACACCCGCGAGACTCGGGGTAGGCCATCCCGCACTACACGCATGCAACGGATGCAAGATGCTGCCTACCTAACAGGCGCTACGAGAGCTTGCGTGGGCTGAACTTATCAGGTTCGGAATACAGAACGACGGCCGTGCTTTCTGGATGATTCCGACCCGACCCAGCGCAGTCCCTCCTCACCTTAGAGTACGCCCCCAGGCGGCGGTGGATGCTGGCAGCGCGGCTGATGACCACGGCCTGCGCCTCCAGGGCCTCCCACGTGGACGCCAGCGACATGAACTGAGGCTGTCGGGCCACAGATGCAAGGCGAGTCAGTCAAGTCACCCTTGTGGATCCGCCGTATATAAGGAGCGCGGGGCCGTGGTTCGACACTCACGTACACCTGGTTGGTGGGCACGGCGGTCTTGGACTGCACCACGGCGTGCACGTCGCCGAGGCCAGCCTCCAGCTGAGCCGTTAGGCGGCGCGCCTCTTCCCCGGCGCCCTCCACATCCTCCAGCAGCCGCCTGAAGAGCACCTGCTGCTGCCGCAGAAAGATGACGGTCTCCTTGAGCAGGTCCGGGTCGACGCGCGGGTCGCGGCTGGCGCCCTCCCCCGCGCCGGCCGTCTGTAGTTGGGTAGCCTCCAGTGCGGCCGTGGCCGCCCACAGCCTAGACTCGATATCCTCGACGGAGGCCGTGACCATCTTCCTGGTGACCGCCGCAGCCTCCTTCACTAGCCCCGGCACTGGAAACAGGTGTTGCCCATGAGTATAGGGAGGCCGAGCGGGCGGGTAAACGCCCTGCGGGTAGGCAGCCCAACTCGCGACTGAGCTCGCCGGCGGCCGTAGAGCGTCCGCGGCCATGCCTCACGTACGGTCGAGCAGCCCATGGGTCGAGTCCGTGTCCGCCTTCCTGCCCCTGCAGTCCCAGTTGAAGATGCGCACGCCGGCCGAGATGCGGCACACCTCGAGCAGCTGGGCGCGGCGGGCGGTGGAGGGCAGCCGCAGCAGATGGGGCAGCTCCCTGGTCGGGTACACGCTCTGCATGGCGGCTGTGGGCGGGGCCTTAGTTCAGTTGGGTTCGAGCCGAGCAGAGGGGAGGGTGAGCCGAGGAGTACTTCACTGTAAGTTCAAGCTTTACATAGGTTTTTCTACTTTTCTTGATTTTCTCTGGTTTTTTTTTT
>NW_026270118.1:0-4755 GCF_000697945.3 Frankliniella occidentalis | reverse complement strand
GGGGGGGGGAGAGCACTAGTCCTGGAGGTGTCTGCCGGCTAAACTCGTTGATGACAAAGACGACCCAAGTGAGGAATGACACTTTGGACGACATCGTCGTCGGTGGGATGACGGAACGACATCGTAAAGTGTCGACGCTCCGACATCGAACCGACCACATCGAGGACGACGCGTCTGTATGCGGCGAGAGACGCCGCGCATCTTTTCGATGTCGTTTCGACATTAATTCCTTGTGCTAGGGGAGGGACCATGGCAGCGAAATCAGCTCGAGTCACCACACGCAATCTGAGTCGGCAGAAACAGAGGCAACGACGACGGTGCGCATCAGCTACACGCGCGTGGGGGCCCAAATTATTTTCCGCGGCACCCCCCGGCGCGTATACAACATCTATGCGAGTCGGCACAGCCGAGCCCGCGAAGGTTTTCGTACGCGTCGGCTTTCTTTTGCATGCCGCCGCCATACCCCCGCCTGACGTGCACAGCACCGAGGCACCGAGGTGAAAGTGCAGCAGGTGCCGTGGTCGCGTCGTGGCGTGGCGTAACTCGGCGCGCGGGTCTGCCGCACACCGTGTGATCCGCGCCGGCAGGACGCGGAGGAGGAAGTGAGCTCCGCGGGGGGCCGTCTGTGGGAAGGAAAAGCGCCGCCAGGTGGACGCACGAGGGAATTCCACTGTGCACGAGGGAATTACCCACCCCGCGTTGAAAGAAAAGAAGTTCCAGGTGAACTGGAGGGAATTCCATGCGGTCTGAAATAATTTTTTTTAGGCATTCACAAGGGAATGCCACGTGATCTGGAAGAGAAAAATTCAGGGGTATACACGAGGGAATTCTACCCGGGCCGAAAGAAAAGCTCCAAGTACACACGAGGGAATTCCGAGCGGCTTGAAAGAAACCCTCCGTCGGAGCAGTGGGCGCGGTCGCGGTCGGCCAGCAGAGGCCGGGCCGGGGGGCTTCCCCTCCCCGTTCACCTGGACCGGCCCGGCCGGCCTGGTGGCCCACAAGCAGAGGCTGCACTGCCCCAGACCAGACGCGGGGACCGGTGGCGGGGCTGGCTGGATGGTCTAGATCAAGTGGGAGACAATGAGCGCACGGAGAGGGGTCCAGCCGGCGATCCAACCCGGCACGGGGGAGGGAGGGAGGGAGAGAGAGAGAGGCGTGTATTGCAAAGCCCGGGCAGCCTTCGGTCCCTTCGGCCCCGTAGCAGCCTCCAGTCCCGACTGTGCGCGCCCGCGCTCAGGGTCCCCTCCATGTGAGCATACTCGCGCGCGAGGGTGGCCCCAGAATGGTGTCCGGGAACGAGTTCCAGCTCGTGCCCCTGGACGAGAAGAAGCAGTGCCCGACCACGGCCGGCGCCGGCCAGGGCGGCGTCGGCGGCGAGCTGCCCGAGCGCGAGAAGTGGGACAAGCCCATCGAGTTCGTCCTGTCCGTCGTCGGCTTTGCCGTGGGCCTGGGCAACGTCTGGAGGTTCCCCTACCTCTGCTACAAGAATGGAGGGGGTGAGCGGTTTGGGGGGAGCATGGGCCAAGAGAGGGGTGCTTCAGTAAAGCCGAAATTCAAGCGTGCACCAATTTTTCCTTTTTTTCTGGATTTATTTCATTTTTTTGAGATTTTTTAAAATGATTTTTTCTGATTTTTTCTGATAAATATTAGTTGATTTTTTTTCTGTTTTTTATTTTTTGCCTTTTTTTCTGAATTACTTCTGAAGCTTGTTATTTTTTGAGTGAAGTACCCCCTCATTGATACGTCAGCAGGACGACATGTTCGCTAAACGGACCGCTTGGCACGCCTCGCAGGTGCTTTCCTCATCCCGTACTTCATCTGCCTCGTTGCCGGCGGGGTCCCCATCTTTTTCCTCGAGGTCGGCATCGGACAACTCACTAGCCAGGGCGGCATCACCGTGTGGGATCTGTGTCCCATCTTCAAGGGTACGCGTCATTTTTCTCCCAAGTGAATAATTTCGAGTAGACTTTTTCTGCGAAATTGAATTTTCGCTTTTCTGCAGGTATCGGATACGGGACGACGATCGTCTGCTTCCTACTCAACGTGTACTACATCGTCATCCTGGCCTGGGCCGCGCACTTCTTCTACTACTCTTTCTCGTCGGAGCTGCCCTGGGCGTCGTGCTCCAACTGGTGGAACACGCCAAAGTGCTTCACCGTCGCTAACAAGTCGGCCCCGGGCCAGCTGGGTCGCGTAGATGCCGTCGTCGAGTATTGGGAGTGAGTACAACTGCTCAAAAACAAAACGGCAGAAAACCACCAGAAATTAGGTTTCAATAATCCTTGATGTTTTATAATTTTATTTTATTAAATTTTATTTTTCGTCTTCCAGACGTAAGGTGTTGGGCCTGAGTTCTGGAATCGATGATGTCGGTGGCATGCAGTGGGAGCTCGCACTGTCGCTGCTCGTCGTCTGGATCCTGGTGTACTTCTGTGTGTGGAAGGGCATCAAGTCGTCGGGCAAGGTCGTCTACTTCACAGGTATAACGCCGTCCTGTCGCCGCCGCTAGCTTTGGGGTGTCGGTCGGTGTCAGTGCCCCCGCGCTCCCCGCAGTGCTCGTGCGTCGTGCCGAGGTGACGCGAGCGCCGCAGACCGCCAGACGTTTCCGGTTTCCCGAAAGACCCCGCCTGAGAGCGCCGAGGAGCGGGCCGCCAGCTCCGCACAGCTGCTGAGCGGGTCGGCCTATGCAGCGCGTGGCAGGCGCTATCGTTGGTGTCGGCGAAATTGAATACACACACACACACACTTCTGAAAGTTAGATTACACCCGAAAAATGAGGGGGTGATAGGGTAAAATTGCCTCGATGAACGCCCTCTGTGATGCACCGTTGTACTTGCTACAATGTGGCACGAGAACAGAGGAAAGAGGACGGCAAATGCACGTGTTTTTCTCGCCCTCAAGGAACACGTCATGTTCCAGGACGTGAAACGCTATGTGTGATGGAATGGAGGACCTGCGGGGTGCATGGAGGAGCATGCATACTACGCTTTCGTGGACGCTTTGCAAGATGTCCGTAAAATTTAAGCGGAAAAAAAATTATAGTCGCGCCCTAGTGTGAACCAACACGAGCATGGGCACGTGCTAACTTTTGTACGCGACTCCTTCTGCACCAGGGGACTCAACAAAAACAAGCGACGGGTTAATCTCATCGACGCGAATGAAACTTCTGGAGGTCCCGCGCGTCGCGTGCTGCGAGTGCAGGCGCGGGCATAGGCAAGGCGCGCGCGCGGGGCGCAGCGCTGTGGGGCGGGCGGCCTAGCTCCCGACCCGCAGGGGCTGTCTCCTCTGACGGCAGGACCCTCTCTCTCTCGCCGCAGCCACCTTCCCGTACGTCATGCTGACCGTCTTGCTGATTCGAGGCGTCACCCTCGAGGGCGCCGTGGACGGCATCATCTTCTACCTCAAGCCCGACTTCAACAAGCTGTTCGAGGCGCAGGTGAGTGAGTCCACCCGCCGCTGTTGCCCCCGGCGTCCGCGCCGTCAGGGGGTTCCGGTCGGACTAGGGATTTTGTTTAAAGTTCCAAAATGTTACGGAAAAATGCGAAACTATTCCATAAATAAATCTCCCAAAAATTGAAATATTTCTACAAAAAAAAAATGAAATAATAAAAAAATCTACTATACTGTACATTTAAAGAAATAAAATTAAAATCCCTAGGTCAGACCTGAGGGATAACCGCGTCGGGGTGTGTGTGACTGTGACAGGTGTGGATTGACGCAGGGACGCAAATCTTCTTCTCGTACGCCATCGCGGTGGGCTGCATGACGGCCATGGGCTCGTACAACAGCTACCACAACAACTTCGTCAAGGACTGCGTCTTCATCGCGGCCACCAACAGCCTGACGAGCCTGTACTCGGGCTTCGCCATCTTCAGCGTGCTGGGCTTCATGGCGCAGGAGCAGGGCGTCCCCATCGCCCAGGTGGCGGAGTCCGGTCCGGGGCTCGTCTTCATCGCCTACCCAAAGGTGCGGGCGGGGCGTGCGCGGGACAAACCCCAGGGGTACTTCACAATAAATTCAAGCGTCTCATCGATTTTCCTTGATATGTTGTGATTGATATTTCGATTTTTAAAACGATTTTCTTCTGACTTTTCTGATTATTTTTTTAGGGTGTGCACTGATTTTTTGTTAGTGGACCTTGGCTAATCCTCGAGTTGCCCATGATGTTCTTCCAGGCGGTGACGCAGATGCCGATGGCCCCTCTGTGGTCGGCGCTCTTCTTCTTCATGATCATCCTGATGGGGCTGGACTCGCAGTTCGTGGGCGTGGAGGGCTTCATCACCGCCGTGGTCGACCTGTTCCCCGGCGTGCTGCGGCGCGGCCACCGCCGGGAGGTGTTCATCGCCGTCGTCAGCGGCGTCAGCTTCCTCATCGGCCTGCTCATGGTCACCAAGGTCAGTGTGGGGGTCAGGGTGCGCGGGCGAGGGGGGCAGCGCCTCCACGCCGCCGACGACGACGACGGGGGAAACAGCTGACCGCGCGGGCGACTGCGACTCTCCGTGTTTTACAGGGAGGGATGTACCTATTCCAAGTGTTCGACTACTTCTCCGCCAGCGGCATGGTCCTGCTGTGGTTCTGCTTCTTCGAGTCGATCGCCATCGCCTACGGCTACGGCGCCGAACGCTTCTACGACGACATCAGGGACATGATAGGATACCGCCTCAGCCCGTGGCTCAAAGTCTGCTGGCTCGTGTTGACGCCCATCGTTACAATGGTGGGAGATGTTAAGGGTCGTTAAATTACCACGTGCCTTTG
>NW_026270117.1:6408-7054 GCF_000697945.3 Frankliniella occidentalis | reverse complement strand
GACGTTTTTTTTACAAATATTTTATTGCAGTTGACTAAGGGGTATCCGATAGGCTAAAGTATTGTTCGTATTGCTCTATCTCATACTGTTAATGTGCTAGAGGTAGAGGGTATATTTGGCGAAATTTAGCGAAAAAATTACAACTCTGCACGCTAAGTCGTAGAAAAAGGTCTCAATTCGAACGGTGGATGAGAAACGACCCCATCCCCGAAACCGCTAATTCAGAATATCACCTCGGTGGGGGTCTAGAAGCACCACATCTAGGGAAACCACGAAAAACATCGGTTTTCCGCGTGAATTTAGCCTGGCTTAGCCAACACGAAAGTGGTGGTCCGTAGGCGCGCATTTTTGTGTACATTTATCCACTTCTTTACTAGGGTGTCAGCGTCGACCAAAGTAAATCTACGAAAGGCGCGTCGCGGAGTAACAGCGTTTCGGGAGATACCGCGAAGCCTGTTGCACGAGACGTGGTCTGGCGTAATATCAGCGCAGAAAGAATTGAACCCCTCTGACGTCCATATTCTAAGCAAAAAGGGTTCACTACTTTCTGTAACTGTGAATACACAGCAGTGCTGCGGGATTGCATACTCAATATGGCCACAGGGTCCATGGCCCCTTACGGGTGTAAAGAGTAAGCAAACCCGCA
>NW_026270117.1:0-560 GCF_000697945.3 Frankliniella occidentalis | reverse complement strand
TCTATTGGCCAGCACTAAACTTTTTGTCCCGGGCACAAAGTGGGACGCATTAAACAAGTGTTTAGTGCCGGGAACCAAAAATTTTTCTCAGTGTATTAGCCACGTGTCCACAGTACACGGTGGGTGATGAACCTGTCAGTCATTCGAGCGGAGGCTAGGGCGGTGCAGAGACCCCGCCCCACCATTTCCTCTCTCTGTCCTGTGTTTCTAGCAACCATACACTCGTCGCCACCGAGGTGCGATATTGACGAGCTCTTGAGTTACACAATGCGATACCTTCCTACAAGAAAGACTTGGACGAGCATTCCAGTTCCATAGGAAACCTGCATCAACTGAGTCTTAGCAGCCGGCCACGCCGTTTTCAGCAGTGGGCGCTCGGACCAGCCTTTATTGTTGCCTTTGTTGCCTTCCTTACCAAAGTCACGAGAGCCCGCAGAGGCTGAACTTGACTGATCAGTAGTGCAGTACGGGACACGACGGCGGACGGCGAATAACGCGCGTGTCCCTCCTGGACACTCTCGTTGGCTCCTTTACTAGAAGTTGGCTGTTGTGCCCCACCT
>NW_026270116.1:1927-5101 GCF_000697945.3 Frankliniella occidentalis | reverse complement strand
CAGAGAAAATAGGAAAAATTTAATTTTTCCAGTCTTTTCAAGTTTTTAGGAAACAATTGAAATTCTCGGAGATTTTTCTCACATGTATTTCTCCGGAAAATTTAAATCCCTACACTCACCCTTGTAGTAGAAGAGGCAGTAGTCGCAGAGGACGAACCAGCGCTTTTTCCACAGCATAAGCCCCTCGCTGCCCTGCTTGTGCAGCCAGCCCTGCTGGGTGACGGGCGCGCCCACGGGCCTCTTGACCACGGGGGAGCGCAGCTGCGCTCAGTCTACACGGTACGAATAATTTCATCTCTTCAATGCAATTGCTTTAGCTGGTACGCAATTATAACCGCGGGCGCGCGGCCTCGGCGAAGCGTGCGGCAGAGCGCAGAGGTGCTCCGGACGGCTCCGGCAGGACCTTTGACACGGTGCTGTATGAACACTTCGCTACGGATAAAGCTCAACGCATACTCGTTTTGAAGAATATATTATTCTCTACAATGTTTCCAACATCGAAATTTGTCTGTGACCGATAGGTCGAGAACTATAAAGGCTTAATCTTTTTGTAAATTTTATGAAATACACAAATTGCAAAACGTGGACATTTTTGCAATAATCAGCTGATCTCTTTAGCAGGAGATACCTAGGCCCTTAGCTTAAGCAAACTGATCAGTCGGGATATGTTTTTCTCGAACCGTTCACCCACGGCAACCGTTAAAAGAAATAGGGTCTCTTTCAATCTTCTTCTTGCCACTCGCCTCCATTGAGACATCTAATTCTGAATTTCGGATATATTATAGTGGACGTGGACACCATCATCTATACATCACACGAAATTAAATTTTGCTCACTATTTCTGAAACGGTTTAAATGACAAGTTTAGTTTAGCTCATTTTCCCGGCCAGCGGAGGCCAGCGCTACGCGCCGTCCTCGTCTCTCCCGTGAGTGCGAGGGAGACAGAGAGTGCCAGCCGCCGGTGGAGGGGGTAGCCGGAGCCCCGCCGGAGCGCTGCGGCGCGCGGCACCGAGGGTCCACACGGCTTCAGTTGCAGGCGATTTGAACGCGAACGGTTGGAGCTGCAGTGAAACTGAACACATCGTCATGGAGCTGAAGGTTGAGCGCACAACGTTTACTTGGGTCAAATTCAAATCCATCGCCTCAATGAAAAGTTATGACGTGAGATGTTTTTGTGACATTTTAAGTTTGGCATTTAAATCGAATTTGCTACCGGAATTTGAACTTTGCGCAACTTATGTATGAAAGCGAATTTGTTCCTTGTCCCTTTCCGAGTATTTTGACCTCGGTCGCGTTAAAATCGCGCTAACGGTTTGGGAGCTACAGCAATTGTTTCATTTAGGCCCTTTGTTCAATTTCCCGTTAACGCACAAGGTTTGGCTGAATGGACTCTTCACCATAATGCTCAGCGCATCATACTGCACCACATATCCAGAATCCAGAAATACATCTTTTTCTTCCACAAAACCATGCTTTTTTGACTTGGTTTCCTGGGCTACACGCTGCATTCCGATTCGCAAATCATGTTTGTTTCAAGCGGCAGCGGCTGCCATTCTAATCCTAATGTATTCCGACTGTTTGAGAACGCCTTACCCGAGCACTTGCCGGCACTCTCCGTGGCTCCGAGCTCCTCCCGGGGAGTTCGGCTGGGGAAGCGGTCGAGGACGGTTGTGCCCTTGAGTGGTACTTTACCGCCTCCGCATCGGAACGACCCGGCGGGGCCCGGGCCCTCGGTTCCCGCCGGGGCGCGTCGAGGCGGAGGCGGTGAAACCAGCCCCGACCAGCCCCAGGCCGAGCACAGCGCAGCGCAGCCAGCCCAACGAAGTGTAGTGCAGTGCAGTGTAGACTAGTGTAGGTCAGTGCATCGTAGGGCAGTGTAGTGCAGTGCAGAGTAGCGCAGGGTAGTGAAAGTGTGACACCACGGGCGAGCATCTGCGACGCCCCCGGCGACAGCACTGGGCCACCGGAGGGACCCGGACCAGGGGTCTATCCTTTTAAGAACGACGCTAGGCGCTACACGCTAGGCGCTAAGCACCTACGCGCTAGGCGCTAGGCACTACTGGGCGATAAATGCACGAAATTGCGGTGGTGGGGGAAGAAAGCACAGACAGGCAGCCAGGCGAGACGTAGCGACACGCTAGGCGCTAGGCGCTAGGAGCTTGGGTTTACTCGTGTAGCGAGCCGCTCAGTCGCTACAGTAGTACGGCCGCCTACGCGCGTAAACCCAAGCGCCTACCGCCTAGCGTGTCGCTACGTTTCGCCTGGCTGCCTGTCTGTGCTTTCTTCCCCCACCACCGTAATTTCGTGCATTTATTGCCCAGTTAGTGCTTAGCGCCTAGCGCGTAGGTGCCTAGTGCCTAGCGCGTAGCGCCTATAGTTCGCGACAGGGTCCCTGTGCACCAAAACGGAGCTCGACGTACAGTCACCATAGTCACCTGGGGCCTGGGCCTGCTCCCCAAACACATGTGAGCCTGCACCACGCCCCCAAGTCGGCCGAGGCGGCTTGCCGGGAACAGGCTTCACGGCAGTACCGATAGTGAAAATCCACTTTGAGTTATCGCATCGAAAAATAAACGCGATATTGGGTATGCTCGCGTTCTAACTATAAAAGTGATCTAAAATTCGGAGTAAATCGGGTAATTTTGAGTTTTGGAAATATTGTGGACTTTGATTCTACGGGTGATTTTTGCGATTACAAGATCAAACCTTGTCTTATATCTCCTGAACCAGAAGAGGTACGAGTTTGGTTCAAAAACTTTCCTGAATCGTCTTTGCGAGGCCGATATTTTTCTTTCTCATGAATTTTCGCACCGATAATAATTTAAGTTTTTCGAACTGTGAACTGGAGACAAAATTTAAAAGGACTCATTAGTATTCAGCGCCAAATGGGCGTCTGTCCCGGCGTGCAGGAGGCGGGGCGGAGACGAAACTTGACACCAGGCTGCTGGGCCGGAGGGCCCGCTGCAGAGTCCTGATCTGAGTGTACCGACCGTCGGCGACACAAGTGAAACACACTTCGACGTGGATAGACCACATGTCTTCTATGGAGAAGTATCGTCGGCTTCTCCATAGGTTTTGGTAGCAGCAGTACGCCGAGCTCCGTTTTGGTGCACAGGGACCCTGTCGCGAACTATAGCGTCGTGCTTAAAAGGATAGACCCCCGGCCCCGCCCAC
>NW_026270116.1:0-1722 GCF_000697945.3 Frankliniella occidentalis | reverse complement strand
CGTGATTTCTCGAATATGCTTCTCCCGATTTATTTGAAACTCGGTGTGTGGACAGTCAAAGGACCACACTCGGCGTCGGTCTGGTCAAATTAGCCATGAAACTACTTTGGGGTCGTCTAGTGCACAGCGGGGTTCGGAAAATGTAGCGCACAGCAGTTTTTGAACCAGGCAACATTTCGAAAAACGCTACCGTGAAGTTGCAGTCATATCCTTCCTCTTCAACGTATTAAAATCTGAAGCCTAAATCTTGAACGGTACGGCCGCAATTTGGGAAACGGCGAACACCTACACGGGCTTCTGCGAGCAAACGGCCTGGCCGAGGCAGCCGTGTCCTGATAACTTACGCACACGTCCCCGAAGGAGGCCCCTCCCTCCCCGCCCCCGTGCTCGGCCGCCTCGCTGTGCATGCTGCCTCGGCCGGACTGTCGCAGCGTCCCTTATCTGTCTGTCTTTCTCTCGTCTGTCTGTCCTCTGATGCATACCGCACCTCTCAGCTGAGCCCCCTGGTCCCCTTGGTCCGCCTTGGGTTCCCGCCGCTCGGGCCGGCTGGGTGAGGCCACAGTGTGGCCACGCTCAAAATTGGCCTACGACTTCCATCAACATATCGCTGTTCTTAGAAAAATTCGAGCAGATTGGTGGTATAAATAATAACCGTCCTAAACAAATACTTCCACGACTCACTGAGCTGGACTGGGCGGTGTCCGCTGACAGCGATAAGACCAGGCGGCTGCTCGGCGCCTGACAAAGGTAATGTAAGAGGTGACGTAGTGAAAACAATATCTGAGCAAGCAGTGGTGACCACCTCACCTCGACACGACATGGAAGGTCAGAGGGTGTACCAGGTGTAACTATGAATGCACAGCAGTGTTGCGGGATTGCATACTCGCTAGGGCCGCAGGGGCCATGGCGCCTTACGGGCGAAGGGAGTAGGCAAACCCGCAACACTGCTGCGCATTCACAGTTACACCCGGTACAGCTAACTCTTGTTTTTGGAATATATTTATTACATGCTTTAACGATATCGATTTTTATTTACGTCTAATAAACGTACCCCTGCATCATCCCTGCAATTGATAAGCAGGTTGCGACTGCCGAAAGTCAAGCGGCACGCGCCCGCCGCGGGCCGCGGGCCGCGGCCTAGGCCTGGGCAGGAGGCAGGGCCAGTGCGGAGGGCTCGGCCCCCGAGCCCCGCTTCAGGCCCGGCTCGCCCCCTGCGGACTCGGCAAAACTTTATCTAGTGACACAGCTCATGAGACAGGCAGGCACGGACGGGCGGACACGGGTACTGCCCGACGGACGGGGCCGCTGAGCGGCTGCCTGGGCTGCCTGGTCTGGCGGGCGGGGCGGGGAGGGAGGGGGCTCCTTCGGGGACGTGTGCGTAAGTTATCAGGGCACGCATGCCTCGGCCAGGCCGTTTGCTCGCAGAAGCCCGTGTAGGTGTTCGCCGTTTCCCAAATTGCGGCCGTACCGTTCAAGATTTAGGCTTCAGATTTTAATACGTTGAAGAGGAAGGATATGACTGCAACTTCACGGTAGCGTTTTTCGAAATGTTGCCTGGTTCAAAAACTGCTGTGCGCTACATTTTCCGAACCCCGCTGTGCACTAGACGACCCCAAAGTAGTTTCATGGCTAATTTGACCAGACCGACGCCGAGTGTGGTCCTTTGACTGTCCACACACCGAGTTTCAAATAAATCGGGAGAAGCATATTCGAGAAATCACG
>NW_026270115.1:5889-6555 GCF_000697945.3 Frankliniella occidentalis | reverse complement strand
CTAGTCCTCCGTCCTCCTTCGTCCTTCTCCTCCGCCCTCTGCCCTCCCCTTCCTCGTCCTTCTCCGCCGCCCTTCTCCTCCTTCACCCTCACCCTCCGCCCTCGCCCTCCGTCCTATCTCCCTTCATCCTCCTACCTCCACCATTCTCCACCTCCTCCTTCTCATTCACTTCTTCGTCTATGGTCGGGTCGGCCGAGGCTGAGTGCCGAGTTCCCCGGCTTTGGGCGAAAGCTTTGGGCCGCGCGCGGCTCAACCTCCCCTAGGGCGACTTCGGGCTACTCATACAAAGCGGCCAGGCGGCTCCAGCTCCACGAATAAAGTCTTCACTACGCCGTTGGACTATGACCCGGTCTGAAATCACGGGCTGAAAAGGGAGAATACAGGATGATCCACGGAATCCTGATCATGGCCACCTAAATGCGGCACTGGCATGCAGGCGACTGGGCGGGTTGCCTACCCGCTCGCCCCCGGACTTCCCCCCCGCCGTCGTCGGGCCGGCCCCTTCTGTTTGCTCGTCCGGCGTCGGCGGCAACCTCGCTCAAAGCCCCCAAGGCGCCGCCCCACAAGGTAGCCAACCGGCGGGGCTTTTAGGCGTGAGAATGAGAAAGGGACACCGCGACTTGTTTGCGTTGGCACGCCTCGCGCTGTGGAGGATTCGGGGGGGGG
>NW_026270115.1:0-379 GCF_000697945.3 Frankliniella occidentalis | reverse complement strand
AGGTAAAAATTCCCAAAGGTTTGTTTGGGACTGTATACCTACAGCTGACGATGGGATATCATACTACTTGATGATGGCTCCAGGCTCATATGAGCTCCGACTTAATGGAGGCCGGAGCAGAGAGTGACCGCTGTGGTGGGCGCCAGCCCGTGGCCCACACCCACACGTATTAGCTATGCTCGTGCTCGTGCCCAGACGGATGGACGCGTGATGAGCCTCAACGTTTGATGGCTTGAGAGAGAGAGAGAGGGAGAGAGAGAGAGAGAAGGTATGGGAAGGGGTAGTGAGAGTAGGTTGAAGAGAATATTCTCTTTTAAAGTCACTTTTCAAATAAGGTGAAGAATAAGTTGACCGATATGAGAGCAAATAAAACTAACAT
>NW_026270114.1:5290-5976 GCF_000697945.3 Frankliniella occidentalis | reverse complement strand
CGAAGCGCAGTTCTTCCTGATCCAGGCCACGGAGAAGAGGGATTATAGGATTGCGTCGGCGAACACGGCGCGCGCTACACGCACCGAGTGCTCTTGCTCTTGTACTTCTGACGGGCCAAAATGTAACGACCTCTGCAGCAACATACCAAACCAACACAAAGAAGCCTACCAAAGAGACGGTAACAGCTTTCTGCGAAGGCTCATATTTCTCGCATTTGTTTTTTTCTCTAGTGCTCTGCTGATGTTTAAGACTTCCGCTCGCGATGCATGTCTTGATTCGCTTACTGCGGTTCTGATGAACAAATTACCCAACATTAATCAAGGTCCTCTCGAATGAAGCCATAAAGAAGCACACTAGTTGTGTTCAGGTGTTCATCTGCGCGCCTTATGAGCCCCCCGGTGGCGGTGTTACGACAATGAGGCCGTAATTCCCCCCCCCCCTCTCTCTCACTCCCTCCTCCGGGTTCGCCAATAACAACTCAGCTAATGAATGAGCAACAACAGCAGCAGCAGCAGCAGCAGCAGCAGCAGCAGCAGCAGCAGCAGCTGCAGCTGGTTCCAAAGGCGCGGGAGAGCTGTTGCATCGACCCGCTGCCTGCTCGCTGCTTCCTTCCGAAAAAACGAAATCCTCCTCTACTGATCAGCTGCTCAGAATCAGGGGGAGGCGACGGACAGGGTGCGGGGGG
>NW_026270114.1:0-400 GCF_000697945.3 Frankliniella occidentalis | reverse complement strand
TTTATCACTTTTTATCAGATTTAGTCATTTTTAATCAATGAGCTACTTAGAACTCCATAACTGTCGTAAAGTCATGCGACACAATTTGTTTGAGTAGCTTTCATTCTTTCGTAATTCGCGCCCATAAGGAGAGATGTGACAACTGCCGGACGTGTCCCCAACTCTAATCGAATATTGATTTTTCGTTTTTTTATCCAATTTTCTCACTTTTTATCAGATTTTCTCACTTTTTATCAGATTTTTTCACATTCTATCAGATTTTCTCACATTTTATCAGATTTTATCATTTTTTATCATTTTATCATGTTGTGCATTTTTCTCAAATTTTGTCATATTTTATCATTCTTTACCATTTTCTCTCATTTTTTATCATTTTATCATTTTTTATCTTTTATCACTG
>NW_026270113.1:3508-8326 GCF_000697945.3 Frankliniella occidentalis | reverse complement strand
ACCCACCCCACACACTCACACAAGTAAAGACGACATGGCTCCTGGATTGGAGTCCTTCCTAGTGCCACCGCCGCACACACACACATACGTGTAACCCAGCAGTCCGCTCCAAGGTCCCGCCACACCCCGCCACGCCACGCGCGCACCTTAGTTCCCGCTCATCTTGGCCCCGGACCCTTACACTGTGGCTCCTTCCCAGCGTGAGGCCTTACCTCTCTTGTCCACCCACCCCCTGCTGCTGGCGCTGTGGCCGTCGCCATCATCTTTCGCTCTCCGTTCGCATCCGGCGTCCAGTCTGTGCGACCAAAGAGCTCGGTCGGTCTAGAACACATGAAAATGGAAACGCAAAGAAAGGCGTCGTGATCAAGTCACGGAATTATTGTGACTCACTCCTGATCCTGATCCCGCTGCTGCTCACAAGACACCGGATGCTGCTACACTTTGATTAGCCTGGCCTTGATGATCCCCTGGCGGCTTGTGTGCTTGAGCGCTGCGCCGCCGCCATAAAGACCGCACGCGCCGGACGGAGCTGGGCGTGGCGGGGCGGGGCGGGGCTGCGGGGGTGTCCAGGCAGGCACGTGGAGAGGCCCTGCTCTCCCCCGTCCAGCATAGCCCTGCTGCTGCACGGCCACAAGAGCCTCCTATCCTCCTCCACTCCGCTCCACTGCACCCCCGCTCATCGTGATCGGCAGGATTACCGAGAATCGCTCCTCCTCCTTCCCTTCCCTCCCTTCGCATGCTCGTGTGTGCAAACCTGCGTGTCGTGTTGGTGCAGCGGCCGACCGAATGCGCGCGCTGTGTGTTTGTCTGCGCGCGAGTGTGTGATTGTGTGTGTGTGGGCGCAGAATAGAGTCGTCCTGCTCCCCGGCGCCAGGCGCTCCCGGGGCCGGGCTGTGCGGGGGTAAGGCGGGCGGGGAGGCGCGCCGGCCCGGGGGCCAGCGACCCCCACGGCCGCGATGGGATGGGGTCCCCGTGTTTATGGTTGCGCCCTAGCTCCGCGAGTCTGCACTTTTTGCGGGCCTCACCCCCCTCTCCTCCCTTTCCACCACCCCCTCCTGTCCTTCGCGCTCGATCGAGGAATAACATCCCCCCTCTCCCCTCCTCTCTCAACCTCCAACGACGCATCGTCACATGTATATGCGCGCGCGGTTTGAGTGGAACAGTCGTCGCGGCGCGGCGCGTCCTGTCTCGCGATGCCAGCAGCAACGTCACTTCGACACAAACGCGATGGCGTCCTTCTTCTGCCCTTCTTGTGTTGCTGTGTTCGTTGGACGCTGGGGCTTTGTAACATCAAAGAGCGCGGTTGAAAGTAACGGCGCTACAATAATGTTGCTGTTGTTGGAATGGATTTGAAAAATGCGCGGGGGAATGCAATTAAAGTGTTTGTGCCATGCCGACTCCACTTTGCTGTTTGCGCTCTCCGGCCTTCCTTGGCGTTCGGCGCCACCCTGTCCCCGCGGCTTGGGGAGACAGACGGATGGGGGATGAGTGGCGGTTGTGCCAGGCCGCCGGGGAAGCGCGAGATTTAAACGCTTCCGCTCCAGCCGCCGTGTCCGAAACTAACCGGGTAGGGTTGGTGCAGGCAGAAGGGTGCACGGCAGACGACCTTTCTAATCAGGGGTGGCAGGATCTGATTAGGCTCCGGGGGAGGGGTAGCGGGGGGTGGGTGTCTGGGCCAGGGGAGGGCGAGCGGGGGAGCGGTACGAGTAGCCGAGCAAATAAAACCGTCTGTTGACGAGCGTGCCGCCCGTGCCGCTCCGTCCAGTGGTGCGAGCTCACATGCCGTACCGATACGGCCAGGCAGGCCAAAGCCTTTCGCCAGGGGTCACTTACGACTTCTCCCACGAGCGTCCCCCCTCCCTCCCCCCGGAGAGCGGGGCGATCGCAGTCCCGACTCTCTCCCTCTACCGCTCCCCGCCTGTCCATCTGTCAACAGCCCGGCCAAAGTTATCTGCTGAGCCGGCAACGGCCGGCAAGGAAAAGCGAGGCATGCCGACAAGTCAAACACCGCATTTCAAAGCCGAGCCCGCGGAACGTCTCGAGACGACTTCCTCAAATCTTACCCCCCAATCAAACCGACGACTGCGAAATGGTGCAGATTGGGGGATATTTTCTTTCATTCTCTGTTCGACCGTCTCTCTTTTTTTCGGAAACCCAAGAAGCTACATTGACTGTGCCCCACCCCATCTCTCTCTCTCGCACTCAGTCACTCACTCACTCAGCGTCGCAGGCCACTCCACCCAGGGTCAGGGCGAGAGAACTCTGCCCCTCTGCGAAAGGCGCTGTTTGTTTTTGCGGTACTGCTTCCGACCTCCAGGGGATCTTTCTGGATGTGAATTCTGCTCCCCTCTCGTCTCTCTTCTTATCTTTTGCTTTTTTCTGCCGCTACCCCCGCCGCCCTTCTTGCCCTTTGCTCACCTCGCCAGCGATCGAGTCCTGTTGTGTGTGCCGCGCGCTTTGGTGTGCAAAACAGCCTCAATAAAGACACCGCCAGGACCCAACCCACACCGCGCGCCCCGCCGGGCGGCCCCACCCACCACCTTCTCCTCGCCCCCGCCGCCACCCCTCCGTCTCCTACCGCAGGCGGGCGGACGGGCTCCAAGGCGCTCTGCATTGAAGCGAACTAGAGCGGAAAGTGACAATTTCCATGCGTTAGGCTCGGTATAGATAGAACGCGGCGACGGCGTCGACGCCTGAGCGCTAATTCGAGTCCCCTTTGCTTTACTTTCTCATTCTGTTCCACCAAAGTACAGTTTCATCATCCTCTTACCGAAATGCTTCGAAATGTTGTTTGATCGCAAGCGAGCGAGCGCCAGCAGCAGAGTGTACACGTGAAAAGGCGCTGGTGGGCGTTCAAACAAAAAGACGTGCGCGCCTGACATCTGAACCCGGTCGTCGCCAACAAACAGCCCGGCAGCCCAGGTGCCCCGCCGCGCCGCGCCGATGTGGGCGAGGCCGGCCGGAGAGAATCTGTTGCCCGCTGCGCCGTTTGTTGTTCGAGAGCAAACATTTATGAAGTCTCGGGGACCGGTGGCGGCGGCAGGAGCGCGTGTGTGTGTGTGTGTTGGGGGCGGGGCCCGACCTGAAGGATAGGTCAGAGGGGCTCGACGACGTGGGCGCGCTCCAGGCCGCCGCGGAACGAGGTGCAGCCAAGAGTGGCGGCAAGATATCGCCGCGGAGGGCCATGAAGAGCGGCGTGAAGGCCGTCTTCGTGGCCGCCGTGCGTAAGTGCCGGGCGCGTTTGGTGGACGGCCCACGGCCCTTGCTCCTCAACAGCTGCGCGTCCACACACTCGCCCTCCTCCTCCCTCTCCCCTCCTCGGCGCTCCTCCACCCACGACGACCACCCCGCCGCGCCACCGCTCTTTCCTTATCTATCTTCCCCTCGACGACGAACGGGCTGCCATTGGCCTGGTTATGGCCGCCCGAGCACAAGGGGGAGAGAACGACGATGACGACAGCCGAATGTCGCCGCGCGCGCTGCTGGTGTGGGGGACCTCCGCTCTGCGGCCGCCTGGGAGGTAGGCCGTCCCGTCTGCCCGCGGTGCGCTCGGGACGCGCCGGTGGCCTACCCTCGACTTCGCAGGCGCCCTCCGCCCTCCCTATTTCGCCCACTCATGCCACTCTCTCTATCTAGATTCCTCTCGTGTAAGTGGGTTAACATGATGTAGCAGATTCTTCTTGTACATGAAAAATATGTACTTACAAAACGCTTCGACATGAACTTTTTTTTTACGTTTTTTTTTTAACGAAAGAGTAAAGGCGGGCCTGGGGCGATAGGGTGCGGGCGTTTCATGATGCGAGAAAAATAATAAATAAAAGGGCTGGTCAATGTAGTGGAGTGGCGCCAACATTGTACGACCCGTCGTAAAACGATCATACTGCCCCTCAAGGCGTTGCGCAGCGGGGTGGGGCATCCGGACCCAACGCCTTGGCGGCACGTGTTCTAAAGCGCGAGTGGACACCAGGGCTGGGGGGGAAAAATAAAGAGATCCACATAAAAAAAAAATACTGTGGATGGTTATATAGGACCCGGCGGCAGCCTTTTTTTTCTGCCCCATAAAATCGGAATCCCCATCCGCCACTTACTTTAAGACTGTCAAGACGCCTCTCCCTTCGCGCGCCAAATCCATCGCGACGAGGCGGTCTTACCGCCTGAGGAAAGCAGAAATCCGCCTCTTAGAGCAAGACGAGGTGGGGGGGGGGGAGGGGGTTGCATTATACAGACCGACAAAAGCCGTCGCCGAACCAATCGCGGCGTCGTGAAAGGGAATATCGACTCTGTCATACAGGAATATGCAATGTCTAGCTAGGCTTCTTTTTCCTCCTCCCTCCTTTCCTCGTTGTCCGGAATCTGCAAGGATATCGAGGCGCGTCGTCGTCGCTAGGAGTGGGGCATGGGGGAGTGATTATTGCCTTCCGAATCAAAGAGACTCCTCTGCGCATTCCCCTTTCCCATCCTTTTCCTCTTGTGCTCCTCATCCCTCCCCCTTCCTCTCACTCGCTCACTCTCCCCCTCTTTCTCATACCCGCGCTGCTTTGGCGTTTCCGTCAACGGGGTGCGCGCGCGCGCGAAAGTCGCGGGAAGAGGATCGCTCTGCCAGCCAGCAAATACCAGCCGGTGATTGCACGCCCGCAGCGCAACCCCACCGCAGCGCCGCGGCAGCAGCGGCCAGAACCAATCACAGTGATTATCCGATCTAGATCCGGCGCGCCAGAGAACCGCGCGCTCCGCTGGCAGGTGAATGCAACTACCGATGCGTGTGCTCGCCAGCTGACGCAGACATCTTTGGCGTTAAAACGGCAATCTACTTTAAAA
>NW_026270113.1:0-1947 GCF_000697945.3 Frankliniella occidentalis | reverse complement strand
TGGGCGGGTGGGTGCGAGGGAGGGAAAAGTGGAAATAAGATACAAACTGAAACTACTACTTCTCCTCACCCGGTGCCCCTACGTGTACGTCTGCTTCCAGGGACCACGAGTCGGGCAACATCCTGGACAACCTGCTGTCGCGCATGGAGCAGTACGCCAACAACCTCGAGTTCCTGGTGGACGAGAGGACCAGCGACTACCTCGAGGAGAAGCGCAAGTGCGAGGAGCTGCTCTACCAGCTGCTACCAAAGTAAGTGCGCGCGACCACGCAGCCCCAACCACTCACCAGCGCTCGTTCTCCAATGACCCTATCTCTGCTGTCCTCCATCCACAGGTCGGTGGCCAGCCAGCTCATCTCGGGCCAGTCCGTGATGGCCGAGACCTACGACAGCGTGACCATCTACTTCAGCGACATCGTCGGCTTCACCTCGCTGTCGGCTGACTCGACGCCCCTCCAAGTCGTCGACCTGCTCAACGACCTGTACACGTGTTTCGACTCCATCATCGAGAACTTCGACGTGTACAAGGTGAGCGGGAGCTAGCGAACGCTCCATATTGCGCCGGGACGAGGCGGGTGACAACGCGTCGACGAAATACCGTTGCAACGAAGGGAAATAAAAAAAGTACCAGAGGAACGGGGAATGATTGAAAACGGGAGAGCGGAGCGGCTGACTCAATGTCGCCGTCAGCTGGAAAGCAATGAATGAACACGAGCCGTCACATCGGCCGGCGCCGCGGGGGCGGAGATATCTCTATCCGGTGTCGGGGCGGGCCGGGCGGCGGAGGCTGCAGCGCCCGGGATTGTGTTTCCTACCCTGCCACGCCCCGCACCGCCACGCCTGCCACTCGGCTGCTTTCAGTAACTTCCGTCTTTTCTTTACTCTCTCTCTTTCCTCCCTTTTCGCCCCCGCCAAGGCGACAAACACGACGTCATCCCTGTCGCTTTTGTGCCCTGCAGGTCGAGACGATCGGCGACGCCTACATGGTGGTGTCCGGGCTGCCCGTGCGGAACGGCCTGCAGCACGCCCGGGAGGTGGCGCGCATGGCGCTGGCGCTGCTGTACGCCGTCAGGGACTTCAAGATCCGCCACCGGCCGGGCCTGAGCCTCCGCCTGCGCATCGGCCTGCACAGCGGTGGGTGCAACTGCAGCGACGCGGACACACCCCGCGCCGCGGGCCGGGCGGGCCGAAGCGCGGGGTAGGTACCGCAGCGCGGCGCGTCGCCACTCACCATACTCACCTGTGTCGCTTCCGATTTGCAGGGCCGTGCGTCGCCGGGGTGGTGGGGCTGAAGATGCCCAGGTACTGCCTGTTTGGCGACACGGTCAACACGGCGTCCCGGATGGAGAGCAACGGCGAAGGTAACGAGCGGGGGATGGGGACGGTCGGTCGATGGGATGGAGTGAAGCGTTTGGGGGGTGAGGTTTGAGGTCGGTGCGGTGTGGTGCGCAGTGGATCAGTGGGATCGGGGGCGAGGGGCTGGAGCTGGAATGTCGGCGTGAAAGAACATTCCTCCATTTTTGCGGGCGACAGCCGATGTGGCCGATGTCGCTGGTATGCCAGTCGACGCGGTGCGGTTGGTCGGGTTGACGGGCACGAGGGGGGGGGGGGGGAGGCTTGCCTTGCGCAATACCCTGTCGTGCGCGATGGTCAGTGATTCTATTCTTGTCTGTGCTCCTCAGCGCTCAGGATCCACGTGAGCCAGGCCACCAAGACCATCCTGGACGCCTTCGAGACGTTCGAGCTGGAGTGCCGCGGCGAGGTGGAGATGAAGGTAGAGTAACGCCTCGAAAATGTGATACTTTCTGCTCTTGTAAAGGACGGAGACTCACGTGGCTCTCTTTACGCGCAGGGCAAGGGCCGGCAGGTGACGTACTGGCTGCTGGGGGAGAGGAAACCCCCGTCCTCGGCGACGGCCGCCCCCGCGGTCTCCGCCGCCGCCGCCACC
>NW_026270112.1:4007-5029 GCF_000697945.3 Frankliniella occidentalis | reverse complement strand
TTGATCATCACTGGAGTAATAGGCTTCGCTATCGCTCAGCCAATAAGTGCCCAGTGCTGCATGTGCCTACAAGTGCTGTAGTGCTTTAAGCGCTTCAAGGCTTCAAGCGCCTTTCTTGCGCCAGGAACAGCCTTTTTTGGGGGGTGGAACGCCAGTCTCGTGTAAACGTACATGCTCATACAACTCACAATACATGCAATGCCCAATGCGTGTGAGCGTACATCATCACACATGCACCTGAAAATGCTTTGGGGTTCATTCAGCACCAGATCTTGCCCATTCAATCGCCCGAGTGTTTGGAGCTGTGCGCTCCTGGAGCCGTATCGCTAGACCTTCCGTTGTGTTGCCACAGGTGCTGCTGCAGGTGCTTCCGCAGGGGCAACCTGCGGGAGCTGCTGCAAGGGGCAACCTGCAGTTGCAGGTGCTCCTGCAGAGGCAACCTGTAGCTGCTCCTGCACGGGGCAACCTGCAGGTTCTGCTAAAGGGGGCAACTGGGCAACCTGCAGGTTCTGCTGCAGGGGCAACCTGGACGTGCAGCTAGGCAACACGCAGGCTGTAAGCAGTGCTGCCGCAGGCGGATCCTGCAAGGGCCGTCCTGACGCGGGTACTCACCTTCTCCATTCTGCTGCTGCTGCTGATGTGAAGAAGGTACTCCCAGCACGGTGGCTATCACCAAAGTCCACCACACTCCACCCCGGCGGGGCAACATCGTGGCGGTGGCAGCACACTATCCACAGTAGAGCACACGCACCACACGGTCACACAACCTCTCACACACACACAAACACACGCGCGCACGCACACGCACTCACACCAACACGCGTAATCCTGAGTATGGTCGTTGGGGCCGGTACGCCTTATTGTCGTACAATCGACGCGCTGCGGACGGAGCGTCGCGGCGGCAGCGGAGCGGCCGGAGGTTCGGGGCGGACTGAAGTACTGGAGGGAAGGGAGCGGCCCGCGCGCCTGCAGCCCGGGCACGGCGGGTAGGGCCGGGCCGAGGGGAGAGGGGAGGGGGGGGG
>NW_026270112.1:0-2629 GCF_000697945.3 Frankliniella occidentalis | reverse complement strand
GCCGCCGGGGAGGGGAGGGGAGGGAGGGAAGTCCAAGCGGCTTCGCGGCCCTGGATTTCTCATATAACCTATGTCCGTCTATAGCGCTTCCTCGTCGTTCTTTAACGATCACGACTCTCCTTTGTATCTTCTTTTCCCTTGCGCGACACAAACGAGGTTTTATAGCCGGAAACTTACTGAATAGTTTCCAGCATATCCAACAGTTAGTTATCCTGAATTATTCTATAATTGTACTGCATTTTAGGAACAAAAAACGGAAAAAAAGGGGGAAATTGCGGTTTATCTCCTGATTAATTGGCTATTGACTGTTTATGGGGACGGCTTGCGCATCTGGTGTGGTGATATCGGTTGCCAAACAGCTTGGACTGTCAAGGTATCGAAGATAGCAAAATCAGAGGGTGAGTCCACGAAGTGATAAGGCCTCATGGGGTACTACAGTGATGCGCTGACCGCTCAGCCGCGGCCATGGACGCGCTGCTCTCCCAGTTGCCGGCCGCGGCCTGCCTTCTCCTCGTCGTGGTCATCTACCTGTTCTACCGCAAGCGCTACTCCTTCTGGCGGGAGCGCGGCGTGCCGGGCGTCAAGCCCCGCTTCCCCTTCGGCAACTTCGCCGCGGTCGCGCTGAGCCGCGCCAACCTCCTGCAGGTCATCTACAACCTGGCGGCCGCCCACCGCAGGGTCGGCTACTGCGGCGCCTTCATCTGGCACACGCCCGTGCTCCTCGTGTGGGAGCCCGAGATGATCAAGCAGGTCCTGAGCACGGACTTCGGCAGCTTCCACGACCGCGGGCGGCGCGTCGACGAGGCGGACCCGCTGAGCCAGACGCTGTTCAACATGAGCGGGCAGAGGTGGAAGAACCTCAGGAGCAGGCTCACGCCCGCCTTCTCGTCGGGCAGGGTCAGGAACATGCTCCCGCTGATGCTCGACATCGGCCGGGAGCTCGTCCGCCAGACGGCCCTGGAGGCCAGGAGGAGCCCGCAGCACACCCGCGAGGTGGACATGGGCCTGCTGCTGTCGCACTTCGCCACGGACGTGATCGGCTCGGTGGCGTTTGGCATCCAGTGCAACACGCTCTGCAGCCAGGAAAACAACGCGTTCCTCGCCATGTCCAAGAGACCCTTCAAGCAGTCGCCCCTCAGACTGCTCCGCCAGGGGCTCAACGCCATCCACCCGAAGCTGGGCGCGCTCTTGCCCATCAAGACGGTCTTCTCGGACGTGCACAACTTCTTCATCAACCTGATGAGGGACACGGTGGAGCAGCGCGAGCGGCACAAGGTGGTGCGCAACGACTTCGTGCAGCTCATGCTGCAGGCGCGCTCGGCCGAGCTGGCCGACGCCGCCGACGCGGACCCGGAGCACCACGTCGAGCTCACGCCCGAGGTGATGGCGGCGCAGGGCTTCAACTTCTTCATCGCGGGCCTCGACACCTTCGCGAACACGGTCGGCTTCACCCTCAACAGGCTGGCCGGCGACGAGGAGCTGCAGGAGCGGGTGGCGGCCGAGGTGCAGGAGGTGGCCGCCACGCACGGCGGCGAGCTGTCGTACGACGCGCTGCAAGACATGGACCTGGTGAGGCGCGTGGTGCTGGAGGGCCTCCGCCTCTGGTCGCCGCAGGCCGTGTTCCTGCGCACCTGCACCGCCACCACGCGCGTGGGCGAGCTGACCGTCGAGAAGGGCCGGGGCGTCCTGGTCGTGGGCAGCGTCAACAACATGGACGAGGACATCTTCCCGGAGCCCGCGCGCTTCGACCCGGACCGGCACACGGCCGCGAACAGGAACAACAGACACCCCTACGCCTTCCTGCCCTTCGGCGAGGGCCCGCGCGCCTGCATCGCGGAACGCTTTGCCCTCCTGGAGATGCAGCTGGCGCTGGCGGCCCTCCTCCGGGACCTGCGCTTCTCGCCCGGCCCAAACTACGAGAGGGAGGTCCAGCTCGACACGAGGAGTATATTCCACTCTCCAAAGAACGGCTTCCTCCTCAAAGTCGACCCGCGGAATTAGACATTAGACTATGCGCGACGCTGTTCGGGTTTATCTAGGAACTAAAGTTGTTGATTCACGCTGTCAACGCGGAATAAATTTGTAAGAGTTGACGTAAGTAAATCTGTAGTTTGCTCTTAAGCTGCATCCAATCGTGCTCCATCACTCTTTTAATCAGTTCCAGATTCATTTTCCCATTCAGTTCCACGTGCCTCTGGTGCGTAAAGTCGAGGTGCAACTGACTCACGCCTTAGTTTCACTTCTCCGCTAGAGTCAGTTTCAGTTTAGCTCACGTCCAAGGAATATTTTGTGATATTTTACAGCCGTCGCGCCTCGTTGTCTCCACGGTAACGTCACTATCATACTTTTCGTGTCGCGTGTCCACCGCATTCTCTATCGGAATAGCTACGGAATGCGTCACGGCCTGTTTAACAACGTATCCATGTCAACAAGGCAGAGAGGAGTGGGGCGGCGAAGAGTAGTATTAGCGGGAGAGGGCAACCCTTTCAGGAGGAAAAGAAAGATGGGAGGGAACCTTGGGACCATTGAGACGCCTCCAGTCAAAAGACGTGCATAGAGGGGGCGGCGAGACCTCGGCTCCTCACTCTCGTTAAAAGAATCATGAAACATTAAACAGCTCCTCCCCCCC
>NW_026270111.1:6142-6408 GCF_000697945.3 Frankliniella occidentalis | reverse complement strand
ACCGCATTGGACCAGGTATTGGACCGCATTGGACCAGATTGGACCAGGTATTGGACCAGTTATTGGACCACATTGTACCGCGTTGGACTCGTTATTGGACCACATTGGACCAGATTGGACCGCATTGGACCTGTCATAAGTACAGGTTAGACCGCGTTCGAAATCTTTTTGGACCGCATTGGACCACATTGGACCACATTGAACTCGATTGGACCTGTCATTGGACTTGTCGTTGGACCACATTGGACCCGATTGGACTGGATTGG
>NW_026270111.1:0-721 GCF_000697945.3 Frankliniella occidentalis | reverse complement strand
TTTAAGGCGTCGCCACATTTCGTCATCGATACAAACCTCTGATTTCCTCTGCTTGTCCTGGAAAAACAGTTGCCATGATGTATTGTAAGACGAGTAAGACAATTTGGGAACAATAAGTGTTCCTAAATCAACAGTGGCGTTTGGATTATCAGAATGATTGTGTAGGAAATCAATTGCTCCATCTATAATCCTTAGAGCCAATAGACCTAGCGCCTCAATATGAGTGCATCGAGCGGATCGCTGACAAACATCATTGACAATCTCAAAATACACGCCAAATTCATTCTGAATTTCATTCCCGATAACTGCGTATGTGCTCGCTCCAAGAGGGTATCGCTTAGCGTGAATGTATCTTGATTGTATTTGTTTTGTATCGTCGGAGGCCATTGTACTGTACATGTCACGAATGCTTTGGTGCAAATGTCGGTCGAAGACGTTGCGAAGACGGCGGTTCTCGCGAAGAAGTGAGGCCGTGGCCTCCACTAAATACTCAAATACGTCAAACGTCAGTGGTCTTCTAAAACAATAATAAGCCGGGAAAAATGAATAAATCAAAGATGCACTCCAGTTTCATTATTTACTTAATTGATTTTCACTCTCTTACCTGTAGAAATGGGTGCCGGTATAAAACCGAGAAAGATCGACACGAGTTCACAACAGCACTCTTCTCTTCAATTGTATTTTACTTCAGAAACACGTAGAACTTTGCGTGCAGACGACT
>NW_026270110.1:3585-7496 GCF_000697945.3 Frankliniella occidentalis | reverse complement strand
GGGGGGTTGGAGGCAGGGGAGGAAACGACGCTGCGACAGTGGTTGGGGGAGGGGGAAGGGCTCTCGGTGATGAGTGAGCGCGGGGGGCGAGGGAGGCGTGCTCCGATTGGTAGTGCTCTAATAAAAGGTGACGAGCGCTGGGTGGTCCCCGCTGGACCGCGAGGCGATTGGGCGCGAAGGCTCGCTGAGCCGCGATCCGAGGCTTATCCGTCGGCAGCAGCAGCTGCCGATAACCACAACAAGGGCGACAACACCCCTCCGTATGACAACGCAGAGGTTGTCGCGGCCATGTCATGCCCCGGATGTTCCCGTATTCCCGTATACGCGCGTGCTATATGATGACAGCTGACGCGCCCGCTGTCCAGGAAGTAGCAGTAGCAGTGGTTCGGCTCAGGGCGGCGGGTAGGCTGTTCGTAGCATCGACACCACCAACACAACAGTACCGGTTCGACCCTGTGTGTCCGTTGGCGACAACAACAACAACGCCGGGGTGGTTCTCCGGGGTGGACCCTTCCTATGGACCCCACACACACATACACACCCTCCCCGACCCCACAGTCCGCCGCCGGCCGCACCCCGACCACATGATCGCGACATGATACTGCTTGCGCAACAAAAGGCACTGCCGGCTCAGCTGTCAACGAATCAAACGGGCATCGCCCGAAGGAAGGGGGGTGGAGAGGGGTGGGGGCCGGGCGTGAGCAGGGAGCGACCCGGTATCACCTTCCAGCGCTGCGGCGAGGAAAGCAAAACAAAACAAGGAAACTCATCCCCACCGGGACGAGCGCGGCCGGGCTAACCCGGGCGGCAAATACGTGGAGAGGGTCGTGGTGGTGGGGTCCTTTATGAAAGAATAATCCAGCCCTGCTGCTGCTGCGCTGCGGCTCTCCCCTCCAGGACCGAAACCCGGCGCGGAGGAGAGCGCTCCTATTAGTATTCAAATCCTAATTGTTTTCAATTTGAGGAAACCGCAAGCACCCATAAGCCCGGCGGCGGCGCGGCGTAGCGTCGGCGGGCTGCAACCCCCTCGAGTGCACCAGCATGAACACCCCCGGAGGAACACCCACACGACACGCGAGGAGACCTAGAGCACCCCCACCAACGCCCCGCACCCCGCCTCGCCCCGCGCCATAGACCACCCTCACTCCGTTGCGTAAACGCCCCCGGGGTCAGGCATGCATAAGGCATGAAGAAAGGGAGAAAAGAAGGCCAGAGATTGCTAGGGGGTCAAAACGACTAAACCGCGGAAGGAAGGGGGGCGAAAAAAAAACTCCCAGATACGCGGCTCAGTTGCACAAAAAAAAAGCGACGGATTATTTTTTCATTACCGGCGGCGTAATGGTCCATGGACCCCACGACCTCAAGGACTCCCTGGAGAATACCGGGAGGACTCCCTGGAGGAATCCCTGGAGGACTCTCTGAAGGACTTCCTTGTCTCCCTGGAAGACGTGCTCAGTTGGGCCGGGTCAGGAGGTCGTGAGTACTGTACTCCTTTTCATTTGTTGGGTTTTAAGAAAATAATTTTTTTCTGAGCAGGGCCTGTCCTTGTCCTGTTCAGCTACCCTCTCCGAGCCCCGCATCACATCAGCCCGACCCCCGGAGGATGACGAGTTGACGAATGCCGCGTCGTTAGGAGGGTGGCTGCAGGCCCCCGGCAGCAAGAGAGAGAGAGCGAGAGGGAGAGCGAGAGGGAGAGCGAGAGAGCGAGAGCGAGAGAGAGAGAGAGAGAGAGAGAGAGAGCTGCTCCTTATTAATTGGTACTTCAAGGGCGTGGCGGGGCGTGGCGGGACCTGATGAAGGCCGGGGAGGGAGCGACAGGACAGGTGCCCCGGGGCCACACGGGCTCCAAGCGAAGGGTACCCCACCACCTGTGACCCCGGCTATCCGCTCTCATACCCACCCTGAGGGTCACTGCTGCAGGGATATAGGGGGAGAGCCTTCCTCCTGGAGAGAAGGCCCTGGATGGAATGGGGTCTTCACTTCAAGACCCCAGGCCACTGACCCACCCGCAATAACACCAACAACACACCTTCCGTCGGCTCGACCGCCATCACGCAGGCCTATTAATTAGAGATGCAACTGTTTCTTTGATAACTTTGAGAGTGGGGTTGGAGGAAAAGGGGGAGGGGGGATCACGACACGCCAGGTGACAATCTTTCAAAATGGCAGCCGTGCGACCGACAAGCAGGGGGAGGATCTTCCCGAGCTTCCTGCCCGCCCTCCTCCTCCCTCCTCCCCATCGTGTTCACCAACTGCTCGGGTTTCCTTCGGGAGGTGGCGAGGCGTGGGTCAAGGGAAATATAATCGAGTGTTAGTTTACCCGGTGGTGGGGCGGCAGCAGGGTTGGCCAGCCAGGATGCGTTTGGGTAAACTGTTGGGGGGGCGGGGGAGATGACAGTTATGTGAAGCCGGCACGCCACTGCCCCGCCCCGCCACGCCCCGCCACGCCCCGAGCGGCCCATTCGCGCACTCTAAACGTCAAGCGTAATAACAGGTATCGCCAAAATTACAACTCGAGAACAAAGCTGTCAGGCGAAGGTGTCAAATAATAACGAGAGCCTGAGCACACGACCATCAGCAATCACAGAGGGGGGAAAGGGGGGCGGGGTGCAACTTGGGGGGAAGCGCTCGGCCTTGAAAACAAGACGATTACACAAACGGGAGCATTTTTACTACTTTCGATAGGAGATCGTATGAGCTGACATGCGGGGGTGCGTTCATGGAGCAACACGGTGTTGCATGTGGTGGAAGAGGGCATTACATACCTGCTGGGCGGTGCATGAGTCGCCCCCCGCAGCTTCGGAATGCCAAAACACACCAATTAGCGCAGTGAAGCGCTCGTGGAATTAGTATTTATACAACCCGGCGCTCACTCGACTGCACGCGAATGACTTTTGACTCTCAAATGCAAAAGGCGCGCTGGCTGGAAGCATCGGCAGCCCTGCTTACGACCAGGAGGACAACGACGGCCACCATAGCAGGGCGGTGTCGGTGGTGGACCCGAAACACGGGCATATAGGCTACAGCACCCACCACACCACCACCACAACCAGC
Organism: Frankliniella occidentalis; assembly: GCF_000697945.3. Lineage (NCBI taxonomy): Eukaryota > Metazoa > Arthropoda > Insecta > Thysanoptera > Thripidae > Frankliniella > Frankliniella occidentalis. The sequence continues at coordinate 4,442 of NW_026270110.1, read as the reverse complement.
ACCCATCCCACCGGACGGCAAAACGAAAAAAGAAATAAAACGAGGTCTTCCTCTCTCCTGGTCTGGGACTCGGGGGCCGCGCCGCCGCCGTCCGAGAAACAAAACGGGCAGCCGCAGCGCGAGGCCGTGGCGGGGCGTGGCGGGCCAGAGTTATGCATACGTGAATGCATCGGGATGGTTTATGCCGGTCCATGAGTTATGAGTGCCGCCTACGGCCATGCAGTCGGCCGGGCAGTAGAGCCGGGGGAAGGCCGTGGAGGCCCCCGCCGCCGCTGTAGGCCGGCCCCGGCCCGGGCCAGCGCCGGGCACAGGCTCCTCCTCCTCCTTTAAATTGAAGCAGGCCTCTTTAATTTGGTTGGAGGTGGGTTAGAAGGTGGAAGGGCCAGCTGCCGTTCGCGCCGCCTGCTCAGAGTAGCCCCTTCTGCCTGCAGCCACGCCACGCACGGCGGCCTGATGTGATGGCTGGCCGCCGGCCAAAAGCAGCCAAAGACTAATCCAATTGTTCAACGCAATGCGGCCTGGTGTGGCCCCGGGCTGCATCGCCTGGGATTTGGGTAAATACGATACTGTACCGAGGTGTCGAGGCAAAGACGGGGCCGAGCTGGGGCCGAGCGCCGCGACGACAAGCACGGTAAACGACAAACGACACATAACGGGTGACAGTAGTGAAAAATAATAAAGATAACGTCATTCGAGTCTTCAAGCAAATTGTCGAGACAAGAACATCGCACACTTGAAGACTGAACCCTGTCACCCGTCACCAGTCGTTATGATATACCCAGGGGTCCGTAACTTATCATAACGCAAACATACGTTAGTTACTGACTGTACCGAAATTGAAGTTATTTCTTAACGTT
>NW_026270110.1:0-2217 GCF_000697945.3 Frankliniella occidentalis | reverse complement strand
GGAGAAAAAAACAAAAAGAGGCCAAAGGGAAAGACGACTAAACTGCGGCAAGAGAGCAGCACTAGATGCCGGGCCGTCATAATCAAAATAATTACGAAAAAGCGGGCAGCAGCAGCGCCATCAGCAGCGCATCCCAAAGTACACGTCTAACGCGGCGCAACACACGAAATGAGGCACTCTATATTAATAGTCGGGGTTGTCCACGCCCAGGAGGCTCGGACACGCCCCCTTGGGGCTGCCAACGCAAGATCACTCAAACTCATTGGACAGGCATAGCACAGGGCCTTTCGCGGCCCTGCCCCAGCTACCGTCCTGCCAGCTTCCAGAGCCACGGTCGGCCCAAAGCTCCCATCATTACCATGATGCCGTGATCCCGCCCCGCCCTGGGCAGGACCAGCAGGACCGTCTCCTCGTTCTCAGATTCGGGACTTGGCCGCGCTCGACGCCGAAGCTACATCGTCCTCCTGGGCAGCCGGTTTACCTCCGGGCGAAACGGGATGAGCTTCGGCGCAACGCGCGCAGGTTCCCAAACCAAACCACCGGATCAATCAGCTCAGCCCACACCCGGCAGCTCCCTGAACCGCATTAGGTGTCAGCGCCTTGAGCTGGCCTGCTGCAGGAGCCCGCTTGCAGGCGCCTGCGGGAGGCCTGTCGCACCCGAGCCCGAGCCCACCTGGAGCCGCCTGCTCGCGGACCAGACGGGCCGGAGCCGGCCGATATCCTACCGAAGATCTCTTGCTGAGACCTGGGTGGGGCTCGCCTCGACTCCTTTTCTCTATCTCTCTCTCTCTCGCGCGGATCATCTGATATCGACGGGGCGGGGCGGTCCCGGCGGGGAGGGTCCCTCACTCCTTCTCCTCCACCAATGGAGAGCGGCTGGCCCGGGCTGTCTCGACGCGCTCGGCTGCCCCGGTGTGGATGCGCCAGAGCTGACGACGCGGAGCTCCTCCCAAGGCGGCGGTAACCCCCCTCCCCTTCCCATCTCTCAATCATATTTTCCTCCCGTCGGTGTTCGTCGCGACCACTACCACTATCTCCACCACCCCACCACTGGCAGCAGGGTCACCACCGAGCGTGGGCCCGTCAACCGCGAGTGGGCGCGCGCCAAAAGCCATGGCACGGTTTCTTCTATGAATATCGGAAAAAGCCTGCTGGCACGCCTGTCGGTCGACTTGAGCGAGACCACCCCGTCTGGCGAGTACGGGCTTAAAACGCAAAGTACTGTGAGCCTTCTGTGGACACACAAACTTGACCCGCATTGCAAGGCGTGCGGGCGGGTTCGTGCCGGTTCGCGCCGGTTCGCGCCGGTTCGCGCCATTCCGCCACTATGCAACTCCACCATGGCGCCGAACGCATAGGCAACCCTCCGGCACGCCTGTCATGCGGGTCAGCATACCCGTCCGCTACCAGGGGGCTGACGCAGGCCGCCGCGCCGCCGCCCTGCTGCACGTTGACGTCAAGGAGTAAAAGAATCGTCAGCGCAGCTCCGCGCCGCCGCCACCACTGTTGCTGACCAGGCCGGCGGCGGCAGCTGCTGCTGACCACTCTCCTCCTCGCCAGCCTGACCGCACGAGACACCTCCCCTCTTTACTTTTAGTGCCCTGCAGAGCGCAGCCAGAGAGACAAAAACGAAAGTGCAAAAGGTGGCACTCCTACCGACCCAAGTGCCCGTGAGCTGCGGGTGCAAAGAGGGCGTGGTGCAGCGAGGTGGGGCGGGGTGGGGCAGACGTCGGCCGCCCCCACACGTCCCGGTCGGCCGTCATTACTCCCGCCGCATTACGTACCCATCCGCCCGACGGCCGCCCCAGTCCTTTTTTCTGCAGCAGAAGCAGCAGCAGCAAACTGCAGCAGCACCTCCAGCAAAGGCCCGCCACGCCCCGCCACGCCACGCCACCGACGCCCCGGTCTCGCGCGTTTTTGCCGCCACCGGACTGCGTTCCGCGCGCCCGTTCGCCTGCCTCGAGCGGCAGAAAAGGAAGTGCGGCAGCAGACTCGAAGGGAGAGAAAGGGAAGGGGGTGTTGTTGTTGTGTTTGGCGGCGCGGGCGGGTTTCGGTTTTTGTTGTTTCCTGCCGCCCGCGCGCAGCCGTGGGAGCCTCTCTGGCCGAGGAGAGAGGGGGGAGAAAGGGCGTTCGCGGTCAGGACGTCCGCGCCGCGAAGGTGCCCGTCGACGCGTCCGCCCGCCGCGGACTCCCAAGCGGCATCATCACCCGCCCACC
>NW_026270109.1:4200-5668 GCF_000697945.3 Frankliniella occidentalis | reverse complement strand
CCCCCCGCCTTTCCCCCCCTCCTCCCACTCGTGGCAAGGTCCGGTGCTGCTGCGGTGCGCCGCCGGGCAGATCGTCTGCTGCACGCGTTTGCTTTTGATTAATTGCAGTCTTAAAATAGGGAATGAAAGGTATAGGCTGCCAATGGGTCGGGTTGGTGCTGCGGCGTCGGGTCGGAGGCCTTCGTGCGAGCGGGTGTTCCTCTAGCCCGTGCCCTACATGCGCGGCCTCAGGAAGGTGCGAGGTGATCGTAATGGTTAAATGTAGAGTCGAAATTTTCAAATCAACTTTCTACGCGTGTGAGGAAATCAGCTTAATTTCACACCATTGCAATTCCCCTTCTGTACGTAGACGCGCGCTTAAGTGTGCATGTATGTGTAAAACGAGGGGGGAGGGGGGGTTGACATTAGGCGCATCTCCAACCCCCCTCGCCCTCCCCGTGCACTTCCATCCCGCCACGGTGACACACTGCGTGCGCCAGCCGAGGCGCCAGCCGAGGCGCCAGCCGCGGGTACAAGTGCGATATTTGCGCCACGCGCCGCTGCCCCGCTTAAGTCGGCCTCGCGCGGCCCCTCTCTCCTGCGCTCAGCCAGAAAGTTACATCGTGGTCGGTGGGCGTGAGGGTGAGAAGCAGGGCGGCATATCCCCGATGTGCGTGCAACTTGCACCGGCGAGCGCGGCGTTCTTGTGTGTTCCAGGCTCATGCACTCGATCGCCCTGTACGTGAACGGCAACGACGACCACGCGCGCATGACCAGGCGCACGCTCATGCGCTACCTCAACCTCACCCTCATCCTGGTGCTGCGGTCCATCTCGTCCGCCGTCAAGCGCCGCTTCCCCAAGCTGGACCACCTGGTCGAGGCAGGTACGCTCGCCCGGGAGCTTGGGGACCCCCCGCTCGCGAACCCGCACGGCTCGCCGCCCGCTCACCGCCCCCCTGTTGCCCGCAGGCTTCATGACCCCCACCGAGCTGGGCCTGTACCAGTCGGTGCCGTCCCTGGAGTTCAACACGTACTGGATCCCCTGCACCTGGTTCATCCTGCTGCTGCGGGAGACGCGCCGATCCAACCGCATCGCCGACCCGCAGGGGCTCAAGATCATCATGGAGGTCAGCACGGATCCGTCCATGCAGCACCTTCCCCTTTTGTTTGGTTACATGTAAAAAGTTCACCGTGTGTCTCTTTCGGCAGGAGTTCAACGAGTACCGGTCGCAGTGCGGCATGCTGTGGAGCTACGACTGGGTCAGCATCCCGCTCGTGTACACCCAGGTAAAGAATCTCCACCCTTCCCCCAATGAGCAGGGTGGAGCAGGGTGACAGTCAGGTCGGAGGGAGGGGGGCGCGCGCGCGTGGCTTACGGCGCGGGCGCGCCCAGCGCCGCCCAACGCACGGCGAGCGCCTGCGAAGCGCAGGGTAGGCCGCCCGCCCAGCGCGGGTGTCCTCGCGTTGCCTAGGCCGCCTCCAGCCTGGA
>NW_026270109.1:0-3090 GCF_000697945.3 Frankliniella occidentalis | reverse complement strand
GGGGGGGGGCAGGACCGGGTGGGCGACTGGCTCTCAGGCCGACGCCAGGTTCGCGGCGGGCCGAGGCTTGCTTGATGGGAGCCAGACGGGACCAGCCGGGCAGAAGCAAACGGCCTGCCTGTCCTGTCAGTCATCGGCTGCTCGGGGTGTATCGGCGCGTTGAATCAGGTCGGGACTCGGTAGTCGGTAGTGGCGCGGCGCGGGGTGGTTCGCTTCCCCGCCGCACCGCGGGGCGCTCACCACATCCGGGAGGTGCGCGAGCTACTGAAGACGACGCCCCCGGGCGCGGCCCCCACCCGCGTCTCGCAGAGGGGTGCATTTCGAGGGGTCCTTTACTAAATTGTAGCGTACACCGATTTTTCTGTTTTTCTTGATTTTTTGTGATTTTTTCTGACTTTTCGTTAATTTTTTATGGTTTTTTTAGTGATTTTTTTCATGATTTTTTCGTGATTTTTTCTATGGGTGTACACTGATTTTTTTTTGAGTGAAGGACCCCTCGGTGCATTTAGTCCTCGGCTGTTCCAGGTTTCCTACCTCGGCGTGGACACGCTCATGACGCGGTGCCCGCCCCTGGTCAAGGACATGTACTACAACGACGTGGACCTCACCCTGCCCTATACGGAGGCGGCGGTCGCGTACAAGCGGAAGACGTATCGCGGCTCCGTCCATAATATGGTGTAAGTACACTGCAATTTGAGGGTGTCTTCTTCTGAGTGTACATTACTGATCCGGCCGTGAACTGACAGGGTGCCGGAGGAGCAGCACGCCATGTTCCTCCCGGAGATTGAGGAGGAGGACGAGGCCGCGTCCCTGGGCATGCGGACGCCTAAGACGTCCATCCTCAGCCTGCATAAGGTTGGCCTGCCGGGGCAGAAGCACCAGCAACAACAGCAGCCGCACGAACAGACTGAGCAGCAGCAGCAGCAGCAACAACAACAACAACAGCAGTCCGGAAAAGGAATCAAGTCAGTCACTGGTATCTGGAGGTAAGCGCTGTGTATCCGAGCCACCTGGCTGGAAGCAGCGATGGAAAGTCGTCATAGGCAACGCGGGGACACCCGTGTTGGGCGGGTGGCCTATCGTGGCTTTCGCAGGCGCCCCCGGGTGCGGGACTCGAGCTGATTTTTCTGTTCCAGACGAACCAGCGACAAAAAATCAAAAGCAGATCTTAGTGGCGTTGCAACATCTCAAGCAGCCCCCGCCGCTGACTCCACTGACTCCGCTGATCTCGCAGCCCCCACCCGCACGGGCCACCGCCGGCTGGTCCTTGCAGACTCGGGGGCGATCGGGGACGGGAGCGGGCCACGGGGCTCAGCGTCCTCGGCGTTCTCCATGGAGGCGGAGCACCCAGACACGGGGCGCCACGTACTCCGCAACGAGAGCTTCCACAGCTGGAAGTCGTTCTTCAGCAGCGTGGGGGGCTCGGCCCCTGGCTCGGCCCCGAGCTCGCGCAAGGACCACGACTCTTCATCGCCCAGCCCCAGCGTCGCCAACTCTGACGCGAGCATGGTGTCCTCCGAGGACGACGAGGACCGGCAGGTGGCCGCGCAGGCCGCGGCGACGGCGGTCGGTCCCCGGAGCAGCCACTCCTCGTCGGGCAGCAGCGGCACGGGGTGCATGAGGGTGCGCGCCGAGGAGCGCCGCAACTCGTCGCCGTCCCCGGAGCCGGGCCGGCCGCGGCTGCAGAGCTGCCCCAAGCTGCTCGTGCTCGTGGGGCGTAACGACTCGACCAGTTCCAAGGGCCGCGACGGTCGTAAGAAGGGCGTGCGCTGGAAGCCCGTCCTGGACGATGTGCGCGGCTCCGTGCGCCGGCGGAGGGATTCTGACTGGAAGCCCGTCCTGGACGATGTGCGCGGCTCGGTGCACCGGCGGAGGGACTCTGGCGACGACCCGTCGTCGCACCTGTGCCGCGGGTGCCGCGAGCGGCTCGAGCGGCCGTACCCCTTCCTGCGCCGCCCCACGATACGGCGCCGGCCGCTGGGCGCCGCCACGGCCTTCGCGGAGCCGGAGATGCTGGGCAGCGCGCCGGACCTTGGTGCTGCCTTTGTGCGGGATGACTCCTACTGGCGCGGCGGCAAGTTCCCGGGCCTGGCGCTCGGCCAGCCTGCCTCGGCGGGCTCTCGAGGCATCCTCAAGAAGATGATGTTTTGGCGCGGGGGCCATGGGGTGGTGGACGGCGTGATCGGCGTCCGGGGTCTTGATGGGGCGGCCGGGCTGCACGACGGGGACGGGGCGGCCGCGGGCGGCCTGCCCCACACCAAGTCGGCCGCCAACTTCATGGAGAGCGTCATCGTGACGGTGGAGCCCTCTCCCGTGAGCAGAAGTCTGCCAGACATCGCGGCGATACGGGCCAGGACCTCTGTTCCCGGGTTGAGCTCGTTACCCTCGTTGCCAGGGGTGCCAGACGAGTCCCTCAATCCGCAGCTCACCACGCCGGTACGCTCGGTGAACCTCGACGAGCCGGAGCTCGGTGTCGGTGGTCAAGGATCGGCCAGTGGTTCCGGCCAGACCCCTTCATCTGAGGCTGCTGTGGAGGGTGGGCAGCCGCAGCCTCTGCTTCCCGCACCTCTCACCAGGCCACAGCAATCAGAGCCATGATCGACTCTTTTATCCCGTGTGATGGGGTAACTCTTTACAGGGTTAGCGTTCTTGACTTTCCTATTCTCGATTTCCTCGCTTCGCCTGATAGTCTGTGCAATCTCGCCTTTGAGTGTTGTATGGTAATCCTGGTTTTCTCCTTAAGCAGCAGTGTTGTGGCAAAGGTTGAAGTTTATTGAGTGATTGGAAAATGTGGATTAGAGCACGGACTGTATAACTGATTGCTCAAACGCACTTTGTCTACTTGTCCTGTTTCATTCACCCTGTAAAATTGATGTTATACGTTCAATGATTGTTCTTTTTCTAAAGTGTCAGTTAGAGGCGGTTTATAAGACTTTTGGCAAACCATTCAAGCACAGCGCACGGCTGGCAGCAATCATTAGAAGCTATTGCTGCTCTACTTTTTGTTGTCTTCCATTAAACATTTAAGTTTCAGGTACTTTATGATTCTTGTTAAGAAATTATGAATTTTAAAAAGAATTTTATTGATAA
>NW_026270108.1:5550-5825 GCF_000697945.3 Frankliniella occidentalis | reverse complement strand
GTATTATTACTTTGCCAACAAGAGCCTTCACTACACTTTTCTTGGTCTGCAGGAATGCCACATCATTGATGAGGGTCGCCAAAAGTCCAGGTCTCTGAGGACGGATTATGAACCGAAGTGCCGAGCAAAGGCGCTCTACCGACACCTGCGTAGCTGGTATGCTCAGGACGACCATGGCCAGCTTAAAATGCTCCGGTGAAGGAGGGGATTTATACCCCTGTAGCCCCGCTGTAAAACACTGGAGGAATTAGTACCCCCCGGTATATGTCGTCTGG
>NW_026270108.1:0-877 GCF_000697945.3 Frankliniella occidentalis | reverse complement strand
GTGTAACTGATTATTTTGCACATTACATGGTGTTTAACTGAGTTGCCCACGTAGTAGTGTGCAAATATTGAACAATAGTTATCAAAACGTGAACAACATCGACTGCTCTGCGGATATGTCCTCTAAGTCAACAATCTAGAGTTAAGTATCTGCAACTGCGGACAAGTTGAGCACTAAAGATGGTAGTAAAATCGCACAGCCGCAGTGCGCTGCCGTTCTGACTACATGCACACACACGTCCTCCCTCTGCGGCTCCCACTCTCAGACTGATGTGATCGTGGTGTTCAGCTGCAAAGTGTGCACTGCTAGCGAGCCCTCAGGTACTTCGAGCGGCCCGGGGTCGCCCCATCTGTCCTCTCTTCTGCTGGCAAGTGCGCCGGTCTGGGGATTAGCGCCAGCGTTCTGCCGGGGTTTCCCGGGAAGGAAAAATACCCGACGATGGCGGGGTGTCCCGGCGAATCAAAAGCGTACTGGGGTCGCTCATGTTTGTCTCGGAGCGACCTGAATGCATACTCAGTACGCTCTGTCAGCGGATAGAGCTACCCGATGATGGACATAGGTCGCTTCGGCGCGAACCTCCAGTGATTCTTGGCGATACGTCGCTCAGGAGACTGACGAACCTCGGCGACTAATCGGCGCACCGAGCGCGACCCTCCGCGAACCGATAGCCTACAGAAAGCATACCAAAAGGAAACAAATCTTTTTGCGTCGGGCCCCTCGACCACCTAGGGTACAATTCCCCCAGGGGATGTATACCGGGGTGACACCTGGCAGCATTAACGGTCCGCTCTCGTGCGGACAGGAAGAGCCAACTCTAGGGTGGCGTTAGCCACGAAGCCGGCGTTCGGAGTCTTGGCCTGCTGGGAGCTACGGCCTA
>NW_026270107.1:7047-8386 GCF_000697945.3 Frankliniella occidentalis | reverse complement strand
AAAAAAAATATTTGAGTTTGACGAGTTGAGGCCCTCGCGCTCGGTCGCTTGCGCCCTAACCTTGCTTTGGAGGTGATGCGCAGTGGCACTGACCCCACCAGAAGGGGGCAACGGACGTCGTGCATGCGGATCCAGAGAAGGCGAGGCGGCAGGCGATAGACGGCGTTTGACAAGCCCGCGGCAAGCTAATATAGTATTTCCCGATGAACTGGCTTATCGCCCTCTCTTTGCTCTTTAGAGCATGCGGCAAATTTCATCATGCCAAATAAAAGCTATACTAACAATAATAATAATTGAGATTGTGTTTTGATGAGGAAGTGCGCGACACCACACATGCCGCGCGTGTATATTTACAGATGGGCGCAATAAAGATTAGGGCCAATTCATCAGCGTGCCATTTAAAAACAATTTCGAGTCATCGCGCCATGAGCAGAGCACGGTTCGAAGAGGCAGAGAGTAAGCGATAACGATAACGCCCGACGATAACGTGACGAAATGTCGTCGATGGATCGCCTCTGCCTCTTGCAGCTGCCGTTGGCCGCGAAGTGCGTGGCTGCAGCCCGGCCCCCGCTCACCCCACCCAAACCTGACCCTGATGCCATGCGTGGCCTCCTCACTGACTAATTTTTCGGAAGGAAACAGGAATAAAAATGACGCACATCCGACGATGATAGCGGTCATGGATCTCATTTTTTTTTCCCCTGGCCCTTGCTGCTCTCGACCGAGTCGTTGCTGTGGATGCGATGTTGGCGGCGTCGGTTCTTTGGTGGCGAAACTGAAGACGCGCGCGGCAAGGTGTCATCCGTTTACCTCAATTTCGCCTTTTTTTTCAAACCTGCTTCGCCTTGTCTTTCTCTTCTGTGCGTTTTCCTGTGCTTCCTCTCTCTCTGTGTCACACAGTCGTTGGCTTTCGTGTCGTGAGACGTATGTCCTGCGATTATAAACAATTTGTAGGAGCCTTTCCGGCCCACGGGGCGGCGACGCTCACGCACCCCTTGTCGTCGGCCTGGTCTCGTAGGAGGTGTAGGAGGGGAGGGACTGTGCGAGGGAGGAGGACGACCAGTGCAGCGCGTCGAAAATGCTATAATGCAGATAGAGAGCAGGAGCAACAAGGTTACTACTACTACTACTTGCTACTACTAACCAGCATGCGGGAGGAGCAATTTCGCACAAACAAGCGTTATTCTATATGCACGGTGCGTCTCGCTTGTGTGTGTGTGTGTGTGTGTGTGTGTGTTTGCATGGTTTGTAATCTCCGCCCGCGCATCGATAAGAAAGGGATGGGGAAAGGGGGAGGAATAAAAAGGAGGGGGCGGGAGGGAGAGAGAGAGAGAGAGAG
>NW_026270107.1:0-1754 GCF_000697945.3 Frankliniella occidentalis | reverse complement strand
GTTTATGTGCTTGTCTGTCCAGATACCAGTCAATATATTAGCTGGCTCAGCGAATCTTTTTTTTTCCGTGTATAAATTTCCGACAGCCCATTCTTGATGAATTCCAAGCTGTCGGTACGGTACACAGAACTTGCAATTCAACAATTTTTAATTGTAATTTTGATTTTACCACACGCTTTGTGGAAAATGTTCCCCATAAAACCTCAATAAACCTACAACCATTTTTTGTGACGGTGCGGCCCTCCGTCGGGTTTTTGTGGTTTTTTCGGTCGGTTCGTCTCGTCGCGCCGCTGCGCCCCGCGGCGACTCTATTCCTGGTAATTGTCGCTGCGTGCCGCGTGTGTGCGGAGCAGCGGCCCGGCCCGCCGAGGGGACCCGAAAATCACGGGGAGGAAGACGAAAATTATCCGAAAGAGATGAGGACACTTTGCTGTCCATTTTGTGTGTGGGTCTCTTTTTTTTTTTTACCTCTCAACTTTTTCTTCCACCGACTCGGCTCGGCTCGGCCCTGCGGTCTGCTGTCCAATGGCGCGCCGGTGCGTGCCGCCGCCGCGTGTAGCCCCGGGTCAAACGGACGTCACGCGCTGCTATACGCGCCCCGCCCCGCCCCGCCCCGCCCCGCCGCGCCCCGCTAGCAGAGCCAATGGCGTGTCTCGCCCCACGGCGGAACCATGTGCCGACCAATCATGCTCCGCAGCCGGAGCCACGGGCCTAAAGGCGCGTCCGTCCGTCCGTCCGCCCCGGTCCCGCCCGTACGGCACGAAGTACGGGCAACGCGCCCCCCGTCGCCGCGGGGCAACTGCTGAGGAATTTGTCTGCCAGCTCTGCTTGCTGTCTGCCTGCTTGCCTCTTGAGCTATGGCCCGCCAAGTACATTCTTACTGTAGTGTATATGGGTGTAGGGCGTCAATACATGAATCGTCACAATATAACATGGTTGCCACAACTCTGGAAAACCTTGAAAACCTGGAAAACTCAGGGGGTATGTGGTGGTAGGACGTCCAAGTTGGTTGTTTTGACCCAAAAATCATGGAAAATGGAAATAAAAATTTTGTGGCAACCATGTTTTAGTATAAAATTCTACTGTTTTCCCTTGTCTTAATGATTAAAAATTACGGACGAGAACCCAAGAAGAAAATCTGAAAAGTATGCCCTCAATTTGCCGTTACGAAACTAATAAAATCAGCCAATGCATGCTCCCATGGTGCCTGGGAGGTAGGCAACATTTTGCCTGCAACGCACGCGTGTACTGCGGGGTGGCCTACCCCGAGTCTCGCAGGCGGCAAGCTCCCGAATGTTATCGCGTGAATCTGAGGAAGATATGGATTTTCCTGGACAACACCTAATCCCTAACACTGTGGTTTTCGGTAATGCCTCAGCTGAAACTCTGCACTTTTCGTTCAAAACTCTTTCCGTTTTCTCGGCGGGTTGCGGAGTGGGCGTGGCGGAGCGGCACCGCGGAGCTGCGGGGCCCGCCGCGGCCGCGGCTGCCCAATGGCGCGGCACGGTCCCCCACGCCGCCGCCGCCGCTGCTGCCGCCGCCGCCTTGGCTAGACGGAACCCGATACACTACAGAGTGTCGGCCTCGGCCCCTGCCATCGGGCAGGTAGGCCACCCGCCGCGGATGCCTCCGGAGCGCGTGGCCTACCCTCGAGCCCTGTGTTATTGCGTGGGCGTGCGTGTGTGTGTGCGTGCATGCCTCTTCTCTCGCTCTTGCTCTAGCTCTGCTTGCCCTTTTGCTCGCTTCCTCCCTCC
>NW_026270106.1:3645-3949 GCF_000697945.3 Frankliniella occidentalis | reverse complement strand
AATCTGAACGTGCAGCCGAATCAAACTTAATGCGCTTGATGTCAGTGGAAATTATCAGACATGTTAGCCCTTCGACACTCATGATAGAGGCAAGTAGCACATTTAGACCCGCAGAGCTAATGTGAACCCTCTCCGGGTAGGACTCTGCGTCCGAGTCGGACCCAAACTCCGAGTAGGATTCCTCCTCCGAGATGTCAATGGTCTTCAGGCGTCCAAGGCTCGCATGGTGCCGTATGATGACGGCGCACAAGGCGGCCTGAAGGTCGCTTTCGGGCTGCAGGGACAGGCAGGTGGCCGGTGTTGA
>NW_026270106.1:0-740 GCF_000697945.3 Frankliniella occidentalis | reverse complement strand
CGAGCCATTCTCCAGCTGCAACAAGGGCAGCAGTCTTCTACAGTCTCAACTGACAACTCAATAAGTTTAGGTATGGTGCCGGGTTGCAGGGCGCTCAGTATGTACGGCGTGACACAACCCACAGTCAACTTCTCGAGCAGGGGAAGTGTTGATACAATGTTTAAGATGTCACGCATCTGATCATCCTGCGAAGAAAAGTTAATTTACAATTATGAATTAGGTTTAAACGTAAAGACATAAATGTGAGGTGATAAGCTGTTATTTAAAATAGCTATACTTACAGAAGTTCTCCACATTTCAAATTCAAGACAAGAGATGGCGGATTGGCGTGAGTGCCCCAAGGCCTTGATCAGGCCCATCGTCCACAAGCTATCATCTAGTCTGGGCGTTCTCAAGCACACTCGAGTAAGTTGGGTAGCTGTTTGCAGAAGAGTCAGGGTACTCGAGAAGGCGCTTTGTGCAGCATGCCCAGAGTCCTCGACCAGAACGTTAATTTTAAGGCACTTTAGAGAATGGCGCTGAGGTAGAAGTTCCAAACCAACCAAAAGCGGGCAGGCAAGAGTGTGGAGGTGGGTGATGTCTGCCAACAACTTGACCACCTTGTCACAATAGTTCATGCCATAGAGATAGACTTCTCGCAGAGTTGTGGCGTGTGTTCGCAGAAGAAAATTGAGAAGCTCGCCAGTCTTCGGACCGAAGTAGCTCAGCTTCCGCAAAGACGGTGGTGCCACGCTCCAATC
>NW_026270105.1:6529-10127 GCF_000697945.3 Frankliniella occidentalis | reverse complement strand
AGTTGTCAGTTCAAGTTGTCGGCGTCACGTTGTCAGAAGGGGGTGTCAGAAGCCGATGGCTACCGTGCGCTTAGAGGTGATTGCTAGGACCAATGAAGAATTTGTCGTTGGAGGCAGCGCAGGTATTGTAAATAGCATTTATATCAGTTTTTTGTATGGAGTGCAGTTGCAGCTTTACTGTAATAATACAGGTGGCGGCTAAGCTGCACGAACCAGGGTGTGACTACCGAGCGCTCAACACGTTTTTGTTTTTGTATATTGTTAAAAATAAAAACACACAAAAAAAATCATTTATTATTTAATGGGACGCTGGTCCCCGCGACAATGTCGTCGGGGAGCGTGTTCGACGGCATGCTGGCGTTCTCCCGCGCCATGTTACGCCTGGCGAGCTTATTGATGGCGCGGAGCTGCAGGAACGCCCTCTGGATGTACAGCAGCTGCTCCTCGATCTTGTCCGCGGCCAGGGTGGGGGCTTCCCCCCGGCAGTAGCACAGCTGCTGGTATAGGTTCCAGCACATCATGCGGACCTGAGGAGTGAGAGATCGCAACGCCATGGTTTGCTCGGGTTTGCTTCTTGAGGTGACAAAGAAGCTGCAATGTGACTTACCGCTCCCGTCTCCCACGTCTTCTGTGCCGCCTTGACCTTGATGTGGCTGAGGCTCGTCTCCCACTGGAAGTCCTGCATCCTGGTCTGGTCGTAGCGCACCCAGAGCTCGGCCAGCTGGTTGTTGAGCCCCATCAGGGCCTTGGACTTCTCCTCGGTGAGCTGCATGAGGGCGCGCCGCGCCTCCTCCAGGGCGTGCAGGTCGGCGTCCTGGCGGTCGGCCAGCTGCGCGCGCGTGGCCGCCAGCGTGTCGTATCGGTCCAGGATGTCGTGGACGCTCGTGAACTCCTTGCACTCGGCGACCACTCGCTGGAGGAAGTCCTGGTAGATGCGGTACTCGCCGACGTGCTGTTCCATGGTCTCCTTGATGTGCTCCAGCTCCTCGACGCGCTTCTTCAGGTTCTCGATTTCGGCGTCCCGCCTCTTTTGGGTGGCCTCCTCCTCGCGCACCTTCTGCTCCGCGCGCTCGCGCTTCTCGTGGTTCTCCTGCGCATGCGCACAGCGGACGACACCATGCAGTTACATATAACGTTCAAAATGAGCTTCAAACGCAATAGTGTTCCCGCGCTCACCTTGATGAACTTGTTGTACTTGATGAAGGCGGAGCGCAGGTCGCGCTCTTTCTCGCGCAAGTCCTCCCACTTGGCGTCCATCTCGGTCCTCATCTCGGCCTGGTACTCCCGCTTGGAGGCCAGCTCCTTGGCGCACACCTCCAAGTCCCTCCTCGCGGCCACCAGCTCGGCGGCGGGACTCGTACGCGGCTTGTCCCATACCGGCCGTTGTCTACGGAGCACGACAGGAGGAGTTCGTCAGATTACTTACATCTCCCTTTCACACCCCGCTAACGCCTCTGTGTTATTGTGGTGCACCTACCTGGGTAGCTCCGCGTCGAGCTTGGATTTGAAGTAGTCCCCTACTGCCTCGTGGGCCTTCGTGTGGATTGGAGCCCAGTACGGTAGGTCCCGCTTCGCACTTTTCTTCGGCTGTGACATCTTGTCGTTTATAACAGGCTCGGTATGATTCCAGCACTTTACCACCGCCTGCACACGAACGGTCTAGTGTGCATCACGACTCGTGCAGCTAGCTGCGCCGGGCACTGCAGAGGGGTGCTGCTCTGTCGGATGGGGTCAGGGGGTGGCGCGGGCCCGCCCCCCATCAATGGTTGCTAGGGACCAACGAGTTTGTTGGTGACACACCGTGAAAATGGAAAAATCGTCCAAAGGAGACTGGGGAAAACAAGCGTGAGTAAAATATCGTCTATATGGTGGATGCAAGGCCGCATCTCGAATAGTTGTCGTTGTCGGAGGAGTTAGCCATTCGCGCGGCATCTTTCAAATGTCCCGCACCGAGTGGGCAAAGGGGCAAAGCTTCGGAAATCTTCGGGAGTGCTTCGGGCCCATATGGTTCGGGTTCGGGTCGAGAGTGTGTGAGAGAGAGAGGAGAGCCGGCGGTCGAGGAGGGGCGGGCCAGGTCAAACTCCTTTCTCGTCAATGTTTGCTTTTTGTTTGCGGCGTATTTTTGTCTCTTTTTTTTTCACGTGTACGCGTCCCAACTGCAGCTGACGGGGTGGGAACACTAGACTATTAGTTAACACTCTTGATCTTCGTTCTGAACTCTGTACTACACGAGAGCTTTATATATGTTGCAGTGCAGTAGGCAGCAGTACAGTAGCTATCAGTAGCCGTTGTAGTTTAGGCGAACCGTGTTCTGTTCAGCTGAGGCACCTCTAGAAAGACTATCAAATTATAAGTCCCATTTTTAAGTGTCAATTTTTTTTCTGAGTTATACTATAAACGCTGAAATGGCTGCGTACTTTGGCCGACGTGTCACTCGATCAGGTACTTTAACCTTTACTTTGTCAAGGTGTTAGTTCTTTTTCCAAGATTTGATCTCTAATGAATTTCTAGAAAATATTGTCCAAAGGACGATTTCTTTACTATTCTTCTTAGTATTATTTAATCTTTCAACAGTCTTGTTGCTATAGTGTGTGTCTTTCTGTACCAACAGTTTTCCTACACAAGAAGTTGTGGTGCAAATCAGAGAATAATGCTGTACGCTTTATTGCCTCACTATCGTCACTGTCTGAAACGCATCAAATGCTTCAGAAGACATGCCGAGACTTTGCCGAAGCTGAACTAAAACCACACGCTGCAAAGTTTGACAGAGAGCATCTTTATCCGAAGGAACAGGTTAGATTGGTATTATGTACTTGGAAACCTAAATTTATTTTTTATCCTGGACTTATAATAATGTAGTTGTTGTATACTCCATCAGATAAAGAAAATGGGAGAATTAGGTTTAATGGCTGTTGAGGTTCCTGAAGAATATGGAGGAACTGGTCTTGATGCTTTGGCATATGCCATAGCACTGGAAGAAATATCACGGTACTTTTATTGAACATTTTTGATTCCTAATTTATTTTTTTGAAAAATCATGTCTGCCTTATGGTCTTGGTCATTTTATTATTTTTTTTCTTTGTAGTGGCTGTGCTTCGACTGGTGTTATCATGAGTGTAAACAACTCTCTTTATCTAGGGCCAGTGAAATATTTTGGAAACAAAGAACAAAAAGAAAAATTCATCCCTCCTTTTGTCACTGGAGACCGTGTTGGATGCTTTGCCCTGAGTGAACCAGGTTTTAGTACATTCTGATAAATAGGCATTGAAATTACATGCGCAATGAAGATGCAGTTAGTACTTACATGTTGAATTCTTATTGTCTTAGGTAATGGTAGCGACGCTGGTGCAGCATCCACTATTGCAACGGCTACTGAGAATGGCTGGAAATTAAATGGGACCAAGTCATGGATAACCAATGGGTTTGAGTCTGAAGCCACTGTTGTGATGGCGACAACCGATAAGAGCATGAAACACAAAGGCATCAGTGCGTTTCTTCTTCCCAAACCAATTAACGGCAAGTAAACCAAACTGTTTTTAGCCTGCCCTTCTGCTTTGGAAAAGCTATTAAGAATTTTATCAGAGTTTTATTTAATTAA
>NW_026270105.1:0-3472 GCF_000697945.3 Frankliniella occidentalis | reverse complement strand
ATCGTTTCGTGAACTATCAAAGATGGAAATATGGTTCTGACTTTTCCTGAGATTAATTTCTAAATAAAGGGTTTGGCATTTCAAAGCCCTTAATTACGACCAGCATAAACAAGGGTTCATACAAACTTAATCTTATGAAAAGAATGAGCAACAAAAGCTAAAAAGATCTTCTACCTGTAGAATTTTCACCATTCAACTACATGGAGTAGAAGATTTTATAAAACTTCTCCCTCCCCCTCGTTTCAAGAAGTCTATCAAAGATACAATTTGTTAGTGAATTAGTTTAAAAAAGACATTAGTGAATAAGGATGCAGCTCTGACTTCCAGAGTATCATTCAAATTTTGTGGAGTAAGCCAAGCAGTGGAGTCAAAGCGCTGGGCCTTAACTAATATGCACTATATAGTTGAAATTATTCCCAACACTCATGTCCTTTTTGCTGATAAACTTCAGGCTGTATAGAGATGCGGAGAACAAACTCATAAAATAATCACGTGGTTCTTTGTACTGCCAACGACCGGTAGAGACGGCCGTTCGTGAGTGTCTTGAGTAAGCACTCTGCCGTGTCTCCCGTCTCTGATGCACCCAGTAGCCGGCTCTGGGTACGACAGAGACGGGGGGTGGGGTGGAGGACACTAGCACTGCGCGGCGCGTTGGTGTGTTCACGCCATCGGTCTGCTTCACATGTGCGAGTCGACCGGGTACGCCTCGACGTCGGCGTACATGTGCCGGATGGTGTCCCTGGACGGCCTGGGCTGCGGGTAGCCGCCGTTGAGGACGTGGACGGGGACCCGGGTCCGGCCGGGGGGGTTGACGGCGCCCCCGAAGAGGCTGCCGTTGTTGGCGCCGCCCGCGGGCCCGTGCAGCGCGTGGCTGTTCACCCCCAGCGCCACGCCGTTGGCGATGGGCCTGGCGCCGCCGGTGCGGCGAGGGCCGTTGGCGACCACCTGCGGGCCGAAGAAAGGAGGCATACCGTCAGTGAGCTGAGCGTCCGACGGAGAGTTCAACGCACTACTCCGCTCCCCCTACTCACGCACCGGTGGCCCCGGCGGCTCGTCCTCGGCCTCCAAGTCGTGCAGCATCGTGTCGAACTGCATCTCGGCGCGGGGCAGCACGCCCTGCAGGCCGGGCCCACCCCCGCCGCCCGGGGACAGCCGCAGGGACTCCATGTGGCCCTGCACGGCGCGGTAGAACTCGTCCTGCACCTGCTTGCTGTCCGTGTCGCCGTCCACCTGGAACATCGCGCAACAACGGTCATTGTGCCTGAACATCGGCTGAGGGGACTGTGGGTTGTAGAAGTACGTGTAAGTTGCAGCCCGTCACCGAATGGCACTTAAGGTCAGACCGGAAGGGGATCAAATACCTCATGCCAACAGCGGGCGAGCCGCGGGGTTAGTCCCATTCATTCGACAAGTTACGGGAGCTCGGCGCCTGCGAGGCTCGGGGTAGGCCACCCCACCGTACATGCATGCGCTGCAGGCAAGATGTTGCCTACCCATCAGGCGCTATGGCAGCTGCGTGAGGCTGCTGCTCGCTCGGGTCGGGGAGCAAGAAGGCGCTGCACCTTTGGGCGGAGCCGGGAGAAGCCCAGCTCAGAGGCACCCGGGGGCCTCATGCCTATCAACGTGAGTCCGATTGATGAGGGCCATTCGACATTTGCTCATGCTGGGCCCCGGCGCCTGGCCCTGGTGGTTGCGCCGGGCCGCCGGGGCCCCGACAAAGTAAGGGCTGCGTGCGAACCGTCGCCGGGGGGCGGTCTCTGTCCCCTCCCACCGCCACCGCATCCCGCCCGCCTCGCCGCAGACGCCGCGCACGCGGCCGCCTCGGTGGCAAAGGGGCAATCGATACCGGCGGATGGCATTGGTTTGCATAAGGGGCGTGAATGACATGCCAGGTCGGGGCCAGCAGGGCTCCGGCGGGCTCCGTGTTATGAGGCCAGCTTTAAACTATTCATTCTCAGCATGCCTGGAGCTCATTTAATCCCGCTCCGCGCCTTCGATTAGATCGAATCGATCTCCCATAATATTCTGGGTCGCCCTGGACGGAGTGCGGTGACGCGCACGCCCCCTCGCCTCGCGAGACAGAGGCCCGCGGCGCCCCACCGACTGAATTGTGAACTTACGATGGTGAGCCGGTTCTCCTGGTCCATGGTGCGCAGCATGGGCAGGGTGAGCTCCCTGAAG
Source organism: Frankliniella occidentalis (assembly GCF_000697945.3). Taxonomy (NCBI): domain Eukaryota; kingdom Metazoa; phylum Arthropoda; class Insecta; order Thysanoptera; family Thripidae; genus Frankliniella; species Frankliniella occidentalis. Next base: position 1,291 of record NW_026270105.1, on the reverse strand, counting down.
AGCTCGAGGCGCCTGCGGAAGGCGGCCACCGTGTCGTCCAGGCGGCCGCGGCCCAGCTGCAGCTTGGAGCAGTCCAGCAGAAGCACTGGGGGCTGCTGTTTGAACTGGAACGGGACGGAGTCACGTCAGTGTTGGCATCGGCGTGGTTTAGGGCAAAGCAGAGATGGGGGGAAGGGGTACGCTTTATTTTTATGGCGAAATTTCGGCCGTCATTTTCCAAAATTTCATCGCTTTTTTAAAGGAGACCAACTCTTGGCCGCTTAGAAGACCAAATTTTGGCAAGCAACTATTAAAATTTGCCAGTCTCCAAAAGACGGCCAAAATTAGGCAATAAAAAGGAATGCCAAAATGTTGGCAAGCTAGGCGATCACGGCGTTTAGAGTGGAGACTCACCCTGCTCTCGAAGTCCAGCACCTGGCTCATGTCCCGGGGGAAGCCGTCAACGATGATGCCCTGCGCGCGCGCGTTGGCGTTGAGCGCGGACTCGAGGAGCTGTATGACGTACGCCTGCGCCGGATATAAACGAGTTTATTATGAAGGGCCACCATGCGTGTCTCATCGCAAAAAATAATTATAAAAAATTGCCTTTGAGGCTCTCCAGTAGAAACCTTACCGGCAGGACCATCTCGCCGTTGGAGATGGCGTGGCGCACGAGGTGCGCGTCGCCGCCTTGCCGCGGGTCCGGGGCCTGCTCCGCGGCCTGCCTCAGCAGCCTCCCGATGGAGACGTGCGCCCAGCCGGGGGTCTGGCGCGCCGCCTTTTGGCACAGTGAAGACTTGTTGCTGCCCGGTCCGCCTGTGGGGGACAACGAAACCTAGAGATACTACTTGTCCGGCCTACAGAATGCATTGACAAAGTCAAAGGGGAGCGGGTGGCAAGGTGTGGGCTTAAGGACGCAAAGGTCGTGGTCATGAGTCGGAACGGGGACCTTGGGGTCGGGTGTGTGTGTGTGTGTGTGTGTGTGTGTGAGGGAGGAGGAGGAGGACGAGGGGGATCGAAATTAGTCGATGGGTGTGCGTGACAGCTCTGTGTGACGGTGTGTGTGAGTGTCACGCGTGACTGTGCCGCGGTTCGCCACCCCTTATCGTCGACGAGACGTCATTTCCCCGGCCGGTGTAATGTGTAGCAAGTCAATGGGAGGCAGTCGCGGGGCCGCCCGACCAAATAGGCGCGCTTTTAAAAATCAATGAGGATCCATCTGATCCGTGACCACATCGGCCAGGCCCCTTTACACTACCATACTGAGGATAGGGACTCTACACCGCTCGACCTCGGCCGGTGCCCCCCCCCC